>NC_079166.1:43999176-44069176 GCF_947568905.1 Ostrea edulis | reverse complement strand
ACATAAATAGGTCAGAGGGAAGCTTTAATGTAAACATATATAGGTCAGAGGAAAGCTTGAATGTAAACATATATAGGTCAGAGGAAAGCTTGAATGTAAACATAAATAGGTCAGAGGGAAGCTTCAATGTAAACATAAATAGGTCAGAGGGAAGCTTCAATGTAAACATATATAGGTCAGAGGGAAGCTTGAATGTAAACATAAATAGGTCAGAGGGAAGCTTGAATGTAAACATAAATAGGTCAGAGGGAAGCTTGAATGTAAACATAAATAGGTCAGAGGGAAGCTTGAATGTAAACATATATAGGTCAGAGGAAAGCTTCAATGTAAACATAAATAGGTCAGAGGGAAGCTTCAATGTAAACATAAATAGGTCAGAGGGAAGCTTCAATGTAAACATATATAGGTCAGAGGGAAGCTTCAATGTAAACATAAATAGGTCAGAGGGAAGCTTCAATGTAAACATAAATAGGTCAGAGGGAAGCTTCAATGTAAACATATATAGGTCAGAGGGAAGCTTCAGTGTAAACATATATATAGGTCAGAGGGAAGCTTGAATGTAAACATATATAGGTCAGAGGGAAGCTTCAATGTAAACATATATAGGTCAGAGGGAAGCTTCAATGTAAACATAAATAGGTCAGAGGGAAGCTTTAATGTAAACATATATACCGTATATACTCACCTATAAGTCGATTCGCCTATAAGTCGGTTGTATAGTTTTTAGGTTATTTTGGAGGGAATTGCCATTGACCCAATTATAAGTCGGTCTAACTGTTTTCAAGAATGGTTGACGATTTCAAATCAATGCTCTAATGTTTTTACCTGTGTTTCAAATAACATTTTGAGAAATGTGCCGATATTTGATATTTTTTCTCAACAAATCAATTTCATATCAATACTCATATGTATTTATCTGTGTTCCATTAATATTTTAGGATATGACATCGATATTTCACTTTTTATTTTCAACAAATTATACAGTTACTATTTTGTTTAGTTTGTCCATGTTTTTTTGTTTAAAAAATACTAGGCTGTACATTACACCGTCCAGAAAAATACTAATCTTCTTAGGACACTCCTATAAGTCGGACATAAAGTTTTGGAGCAAAATTTAACTCCAAAAAATCTTACTTATAGGCGAGTATATACGGTAGGTCAGAGGACGCTTCAATGTAAACATATATAGGTCAGAGGGAAGCTTCAATGTAAACATATATAGGTCAGAGGGAAGCTTCAATGTAAACATAAATAGGTCAGAGGGAATCTTCAATGTAAACATAAATAAGTCAGAGGGAAGCTTCAATGTAAACATATATAGGTCAGAGGGAAACTTCAATGTAAACATATATAGGTCAGAGGGAATCTTCAATGTAAACATATATAAGTCAGAGGGAAGCTTGAATGTAAACATATACAGGTCAAAGGGAAGCTTCAATGTAAACATATACAGGTCAGAGGGAAGCTTCAATGTAAATATATACAGGTCAAAGGGAAGCTTCAATGTAAACATATATAGGTCAGAGGGAATCTTCAATGTAAACATATAGGTCAGAGGGAAGCTTCAATGTAAACATAAATAGGTCAGAGGGAAGCTTCAATGTAAACATATAGGTCAGAGGGAAGCTTCAATGTGAAACTTACACGGTACCAATTTTGATGCACCAGATGCGCATTTCGACAAATAATGTCTCTTCAGTGATGCTCAACCGAAATGTTTGAAATCCGAAATAACTATGAAGTGTTAAAGCTAAATATAGCCAAAAACAGCATGCCAAAAAAGTGGAGCCAAATTCGCCCAAGGATAAGAGCTATGCATGAGGAAGATAATCCTTAATTTTGAAATGAATTTCTAAATTTTATAACAGCAATTAAATATACATCCGTATTTTGAAGCTAGTAACGAAGTACTTAGCTACTGGGCTGTAGAGACCATATATACAGGTCAAAGGGAAGCTTCAATGTAAACATATAGGTCAGAGGGAAGCTTCAATGTAAACATAAATAGGTCAGAGGGAAGCTTCAATGTAAACATATAGGTCAGAGGGAAGCTTCAATGTAAATATATACAGGTCAAAGGGAAGCTTCAATGTAAACATAAATAGGTCAGAGGGAAGCTTCAATGTAAACATATAGGTCAGAGGGAAGCTTGAATGTAAACATATATAGGTCAGAGGGAAGCTTCAATGTAAACATATATAGGTCAGAGGGAATCTTCAATGTAAACATATATAGGTCAGAGGGAAGCTTCAATGTAAACATAAATAGGTCAGAGGGAATCTTCAATGTAAACATATATAGGTCAGAGGGAAGCTTCAATGTAAACATATAGGTCAGAGGGAAGCTTCAATGTAAACATAAATAGGTCAGAGGGAAGCTTCAATGTAAACATATATAGGTCAGAGGGAAGCTTCAATGTAAACATAAATAGGTCAGAGGGAAGCTTGAATGTAAACATAAATAGGTCAGAGGGAAGCTTCAATGTAAACATAAATAGGTCAGATGGAATCTTCAATGTAAACATAAATAGGTCAGAGGGAAGCTTCAATGTAAACATATATAAGTCAGAGGGAAGCTTCAATGTAAACATGTTTATTTGTTGTTTTATGTCCCATTTGAGAATTTTTCACTCATGTAGAGATGCCACCTCAGGTGAAGTACCACAAATTTTGACCTATGCATGGTGCTCAGGGTCATTACAGTAATGGTTCTTTATTGTGCTCACCATTGTCATGTCTGAAAGACCTGACTTTCACTTCTAATGCCGTGTTTAGCAAAGGAACAGTCACTACCTATTTTGACCTCGTAGGATTGAAACAGCTTCATATTGATAAATTTTGCTCCAAAACTTTATGTCCGACTTATAGGAGTGTCCTAAGAAGATAAGTATTTTTCTGATGGTGTAATGTACAGCCTAGTATTTTTTAAACAACAAAAACATGGACGAACTAAACAAAATATTGAAACAGCTTCGTGATTGAGAATCAAACCAGGGCCCCATGATTGCTAAGTTGGCGCCCTTACCGCTAACCTACCACAACTTGTTTGAATGATATGGAATAAAACACTTTGCTCTTCTACATCATATAAAAGTATAAAGTCAATAAGAATTTCTCATTTAATGCTTGTAAATTACCAAGAAATTTTTAGAAAAGAATGAAAATAAATTCAAAAGTACAAGTAATTTCTGCCATGATTTGAGGGAGACTCAAGACATTGTGTAACAGCTTTTATGTATTGACAGGTCACATGGTTCACCATCCTAAGATGGGTGGAGTTATAAAGAGGTGTGTGAATCAAATTCCTCTATTGGACTTAGAGGCCAGCATTCAACCAATCACGCGAACTGTGCTGAGAGTGAGGCTGAACATTCAACCTGAATTCAAGTGGGATGACAGGGTCAGAACAGGCATTATCTCTTTGGTGCTTTAGACAATTTGTTGATTGGGTTTGAGGGCAACAGTATGTTTGAACAAGTGAAGTTAAGAAACAGTGATTAATCTCATAAATCCTATAAAAGATATGAAATTAAGAGAAGGGCAAACATGGACCGCAGGACATTCCAGAGGTGGAATCAGGTGCATGGGATGAGTAAGCATTCCCCTGTTGACTGGTCACACCTGCTGTGAGCCCTATATCCTGATCTATGTGAGCCCCTGAGTGGCAAGCTAGTGTGTGTAATGTGTATAAGAGGGAAATGGTTCATCCCTCGGGGTTAATTACCGGTACTGTTGCCCTTAACTCCAGTCAACGATAGTTATAAGCTATAACAAAACTTTTACAGATTTTGATCGTTATATTCTGCACTGCAGATGAATTCATATATCTGGGACCTCTATCGACTTCATTTTCCATACAGGATTTTATAATCCTCACTACTACAGCTCCGTTGTTAACAGTAGCTTTGTTCAGTAAAGCAGTAACAGCAGCCTCTATTGTTCCTGTATAGAGAAACATTTGTGCATCTATCAGAACAAAACAAAATTGCAAGTGGTATACATTAGAGAGGTTAAGCAACTGACCGTGTACGTCTACGCGTACGTGTACAAACAGAAGTATGTTTACAAGTACACGCATCCAACGTAATGTTACGTTTAACAAACAGTACGTGTACGCGTACGTGTAAAACCATTAATTACAAATAAATTGATTGGATACAAATGTGCAAATAAACGAATCAAAAGAGGGTTTACTGCGTTAAGATCAAAGAAAAAAAATGGCGCAAAATATGATGTTGCTTGCAGCTCTGACAGACAATGATGATGTTTTACTTTTGTCTTGCATGAGCAATGAAAAAGAGGCATCGATTTATCACCGATTAAACCTGGATGAATTGAACGACTAACAATTTCGCCTGTTATTCCGGTTTCAAAAAGATGATTTGCTAGGATTACGAATAGCACTGCATATTCCAAACAAAATTGTATGTAAAAACAGGACTGTATGTTCAGGAATAGAAGGTTTGTGTATTCTCATACGAAGATTGGCATACCCAAATAGATTAGAGGATCTTTCCCATGTATTTGGAAGATCAACTGCTGAATTGTCATATATTTTCAACTCAGTCCTTGATTGCATAGATACAATACATGGACATCTCCTCGAAAACCTAAATCAGCCTTGGTTGTCTCATGCAAAACTGGATGAAATGGCAGCAGTCGTGAATAGATGTGGAGCGCCTCTGTCCAATTGCTGGGGGTTCATTGACGGAACTGTCAGACCGATATGCAGACCTTAGTCTCATCAGCAGGTGGTGTTTAATGGTCACAAAAGAGTACACGGTTTAAAATTTCAGTGCATAACGACACCTGATGGTATGATTGCGCATCTATTTGGCCCGGTTGAAGGCCGTCGTCATGATGCCGGTATGTTAAGGGAAAGCAACGTTGAATACCAGATGTATCAACATATGACAAAACCAAACAATGATGTCTACTCTGTCTACGGCGACCCTGCGTACCCGTTATCGCCTTACATAATTCCCCCATTTCGAGGAGGTGTAATTACTGCAAATCAACTGCGATTTAACAAAAGGATGTCCGCAGTGAGAGTCTGCGTGGAATGGACTTTTGGCAAAATCTTAAATCTCTCTTCTTTTTTAGATTACAAGAAAAATCAAAAGCTCTATCTACAACCTGTTGGAAAGTACTATAGGGTAGCTTCAATCCTTACTAATTGTCACACTATTTTGTACGGGAGCGAAACTGGCACTTTCTTTGATATGTCTCCCCCATCACTACAGGAATATTTGGCCTAAATGTGTTCAAATGTATAGAATGTGTGTTGTAACGTGGACACATATATGAACAAGACTGACTTTAATGGTTTAGTTTATTCAGATAAATTAAACAAATATCTGGAATAAAATTTTACACTTCTGAACAGTTTTTATGATTAGTTATCTTTCGTTAATTTTTTAAGTAAATCAATGAAAGCAAGTTTCTCTTGCTTTTCTATTTCCATTCTCTGCATCCGTTCCTCTCGCTCCATTTCAAACTTTGCCTTCTCCAACTTTAATTCTTCTTTTCTTACTTCCATTTCTGATTTTCTCATAGATATCTCATTTTCTGATTTTTCTTTTAAATAGTCCACAAGATACGTCTGCGAATTCTTCTTCTTGAGTACTGGCAAATCGCATTCGTCGTCTGAAAAAACAAACAAGAAATATATATGGCTGTATAATGAAAGAATTTGTTTACACGACAAATCAATGCATTTTCCCCCAAACAAATCACATGAGCCTTGTAATACAATGACACAATAATATTTTCATACTTTTCTTTGGTGTAAGGCATTCAAGTGCCCTTTTCCTGATTTCTTTCCCTAAATTTTCTGATCTGTCCTTCTTTTCTTTTTCTTCTTTCTTCTCTCTCTCCTCTTCATTTTTCAATTCTATGACATCGTCCAGCAGGTTTGTTTTTTCCGAAACATCTTCATCGACACCAGATCTTAAAAAAATAAATATACAGGAACGTAAGTGTATTGAAAATGTATGGGAACATATTAGTGTACGGTATTATGAAATATTTCAGGCATGGGGAAAATAAGACAAGAATATTAAAAGATAAGCGGTGTATCAGAGAGAGAGAGAGAGAGAGAGAGAGAGAGAACCTTTTAAGATGTTCCCTAGTTTCTCGTTTATGTTGTTCAATGAGGAGATTTGTACGTTCTCTCACTCGTCTACTGTCCAGAATAAAAGTCGATGTTGATAGAGTTTTAGCTATTTCAGCCCATTTGTTTTTGTTTCTCAGGGGATTACTCCCGACAACTTCCCTTAAAAGCCGTAGATCATCCTCAGGTTTAAATCGGATCTGTTTTTTCCTGTCGGTATTCATTTCTGTCTAAAGTATAATGATATATATATAATTATATATTTGAATGATAAACAATACAATTATTATAGCTTGCCGGGGGGCGAGCCCCCCCCCCCCCACAACATGGAATAAATTTTATTTAAATATATCAATTTGCATTTTGATTTAACTGTCACATATATCAATTCATCCATCAATATAGACTTAGCAAGCTTTCTTTTTTCCCTAAATAATATGATCTGTGATGTAGACACCGGTCTACAAGGGTAATTTTACAATAATTTTTCATCAAATATTTCTATGACAATGATCAGTTCAGGTAAACATTCGTGCGTAATAAATCCTCTAGATTGTTACAAAATTCATATGTTGCACAAAATCGTTGTATAATGAGCTTAAAATGTTACAAGTTCTTACCCCCGTGTACTCTCAGCTCTACGCGTTGTGTACAACTTGTAGAATGACGTTGTGTGCGAAAATGATGACGTAATACGCAATAAAAGAGGGGATTCCCCTAGTCACAAGTACACGTAGACGTACACAGTCAGTTGCTTAACCTCTCTATTATCTGTGGCACGTTACTTTGTACGCAAATGAAACAATTGTTACAGGAAATTCAGAGTGACATCTTGTCAGTGGTCTATAGTTTACATAGTAGAAATCACACTATGATATTTTCACAGGGAAACCATGCAGATAAAATAGTTTTATAGAGTGAGAGAGAGAATGTTATTGAAATAGAGTTTTGAATCTGGGAAGCATCGGTTGTGTATTGTAGGTACATGGTGGAACAGCAGAGTCGTTCTGGATCTGGGTGGAGGACCCGGACAATAACCACATCTACCACTCAGAGTACTTCCTGCTCCACAAAAAACAGGTCAGTCTCATCATCAGTACTTCCTGCTCCACAAAAAAACAGGTCAGTCTTGTCATCACAAAGACCTCCACAAAAAACAGGTCAGTCTTATCACAAAGACCTCCACAATCACCACCCCTCCCCCTGCAAAAAAATCCCCAACCCAGGTCAGTCTTTTTATCACATTGACATCCTCCTGAAAAACAGGTCACTCTTCTTATCAGAAAGTCTTTCACCCAAAACAGATCAGTCTTTCCATCACAAAGACCTCTACAAAAACACAGTTCAGTTTTATCATCAAAGTCATCTCATAGACCTCCTACACAGATAACTTCAGTGGTTAGTCTTACCATCACAAAGACACACACCCTCCCACACACAAACACACAAAATATGTCAGTTTTATCAACACATCATTAAGACCTGTACAAAAACAGATCAGTCTTCTTAATGCATTCATCACAGAGACCCCCACTCCACCCCACCCCACCCCCCAATCAGGTACATATATGTCCAGTCATCATGGAGATCTCAGCTTAATCAGCTTGGTCTGATATTCTGTATTACCGTTCAGATGTTCGACTAACGTCGATCTGATATTCTGTTTTACAGTTCAGATGTATGATTAACGTCGATCTGATATTCTGTAATACAGTTCAGATGTATGAATAACGTCGATCTGATATTCTGTATTACAGTTCAGATGTATGATTAATGTCAGTCTGATATTCTGTTTTACAGTTCAGATGTTAACAGGGTGTCAAGTTCCTATTTATTCCTATAATTTCCTATAAATTTAAGGTTCCTATATTTTCCCTATAAGTCATTAAAATCCCTATAAAGCCCTATACATGTATATCCCCCCCCCCCCAAAAAAAATGACAGTCCTATTTTCAAAAATGATAAAAAAAAAACAAAAAAACACGAAGAAAAACCCCAAAATCCAGGAGCTGATGCTAGATTGATATTTGATTAGATTGTTATGAAGAGAATAAATATGATGATTGTATAAGAACTGTCTATTGGATGGAAAACTGTCCACATCTGAAAGGATTTTGTCTTTGTTTATGTTTAATATTATTTCTTCTCCAGTAAGATACTATGCTTGCTAGATTTTTATGCAGAAACAATCAGAACTTTTATTCAAATTCTTTAATAAAACCCCGATTTATTCCTATAAATCCTGATATTCTGTATATTTATAGTTCAGATGTTCGAGTAACATCGATCTGATATTCTGTTTTACAGTTCAGATGTATGATTAACGTCGATCTGATATTCAGTTTTACAGTACAGATTTATGATTGACAGGTTATATCAGGAGAGGCCCAGCAGTTAGTGTTCACTATTCCTATCTTTGAGCCCCTCCCTTCTCAGTATTACGTCAGGGCGGTATCAGATCGCTGGCTGGGATCTCAGAGCACTTGTGCAATATCATTTCAACACCTCATCTTGCCTGAAAGACATCCTCCTCATACAGGTAAATACACGTAGAACAGTCTGCATCTTAATGTATAGACCTCTATGTATACTGACGTGTATTGTAAGGTATTTAATATCCAGCACATGTTAGATTATTTGGCATGAGTGTTGAAATGGCATTATCAATGTTCTGCTATATTACACATAATATTATACATGTATAATTGTTCAGTGTGGTGAATGCTATATAATTGTTCAGTGTTGTATAATTGTTCAGTGTGTGTGGTGAATGCTATATAATTGTTCAGTGTGTGTGGTGAATGCTATATAATTGTTCAGTATGTGTGGTGAATGCTATATAATTGTTCAGTGTTGTATTATTGTTCAGTGTCTGTGGTGAATGCTGTATAATTGTTCTGTGTCTGTGGTGAATGCTGTATAATTTTTCAGTGTGTGTGGTGAATGTTGTATAATTGTTCAGTGTGTGTGATGAATGTTATATAATTGTTCAGTGTGTGTGGTGAATGCTATATAATTGTTCAGTGTCTGTGGTGAATGCTATATAATTGTTCAGTGTGTGTGGTGAATGCTGTATAATTGTTCAGTGTGTGTGGTGAATGCTATATAATTGTTCAGTGTGTGTGGTGAATGCTGTATAATTGTTCAGTGTCTCTGGTGAATGCTGTATACTTGATTATTACAGAGTTGCTGGATTTGACCCCACTACCCAAGTCTGCCCTTGACAATCCAGCCTTGGAGGCCCTGTACAAATATTCTCACTTTAATCCCATACAGACCCAGATCTTCCATGTCCTTTACCACACGGACACTAATGTCCTGTTAGGGGCCCCCACGGGGTCAGGCAAAACTGTCGCAGCAGAGATGGCTATATTCAGAGTGTTCAGAGAGTATCCTAAAGCTAAGGTGAGGAAAGAAACATCTTTGTTGTTTATGTCTTTAAAAGTTTGATAATATGTATGTGAAGCACATCTTGCAGTTTTATTTGTATTTTGTACACTTAAGGCTGTGTATATAGCTCCATTAAAAGCCTTGGTGCGAGAGAGAATGGAGGATTGGAAAGTCAGGATAGAGCAAAAGCTGGGGAAAAAGTAAGTTGATTAAAACACATCAATACAGGTAGGATGTTTGTACATAATACAGAAAATCCAATCTGTATTTCTTAAAATAAGATTACTGTAAAATCCAAAATAGGACAGACTCTATAACAAGCCTCTCAAGAACCACTGAACCAGGAAAGCCAAAATTTGCATGAAAGCTTCCTTATGTAGAGGGTAATGCCGGGTTTATGGAGAATATTCTAAGGACTGAGTGCAACAACAGCGATTTCCAGCCCTGAATTATGAACGTTGTTTGATTTCTCTGAAATTCAATATCATGCATTTTGAAATACTACATGTATTAAGGAACTGACATCAAAAAATTATTTCCCCCCGAAACTGATTCCTATTTCTGAATTTGACTTACAAAGCCTGTGATGTTTTTCTCGTAAATTGTCAAAATGTCAACTCTGGGTAATTTTTTAAAAAACTGCTCTCAGATTTGAAATTATGCAACATTGAAATATGATCACTGACACGTCATAAATCAATTGTGGTGGATGCATGCAGCCAGTCTTCATCAGACAGAACAATGATTATCTTAAATAAGATCTTGTAGGGGTTACCGTTAGAATATAGAACTGCTAAGGTGATCCATGCAGCCCAGGCACCTCTTGTTACATAGATGTTGGATGCTCTTTTATTTATGACCAGACAGTATTTCATGATGCTTAACCGAGGTCATTTATCAAAGATCAAGGTCACCAGAGACATTAGAAGTCAATACTTTGTGCAGAGGCTGTTTATGACCAGACTGTGTGTCATGATCTATAGTGGTCTAAGGGTCATTTTGCCAAGGTCAAAGTAACTGTTTTATAATAAAAGGTAGGAATTGATTTGTCCCTGGCTGCATATTTATAATGGAAAGATGTTAGGAAATTGTATTTGACACACAGCTTTCTTTAAATGATGAGACAAGACCCTTGAACCAAGGTCATTTGCCCAAGATCAAAGTCACAACAAAAATTTAAAAAAAAAAATTTGTTCTGGCCTTTTTTTAAAGGATTTTGGTTTCTTCGGGAATTATTAGAAGTAATGAAAATCACTTATGATTATAAAAAAAAAAATCCAGAAAGCTTCCACTTCTGAGAGTTTGAAAGATACAATTAATAATACATCATGAACATGCAGCTTCCTATTGAATTTTTTGTGGTATGGTACTTGGGTACTATTAAGGTCTATATGATCCTGCCTCAAACTGGGAAGATTTAACTCCACTGAAATAATTGATGTGATATTTCAAGTATATAGTTTGCTATATTTTGCTTCATTTTCGTGATAGAGTGGTTGAGCTGACAGGAGATGTCACCCCTGACATGAGAGCTGTGGCGAATGCTGACTTAATAGTGACCACTCCCGAGAAGTGGGATGGGGTCAGCAGAAGCTGGCAGACCAGGAGTTATGTCAAGGCAGTTGCCCTTCTGGTCATAGATGAGATCCACTTGCTGGGTTAGTTAGTCTTTGTTGTAACTAAGTTGTTCATATGTGTAATCTTTTTAAGTATGTTTAAACTACAAATTGGCAAAAATGAAATGAGCCTACAATTTCGAGTGTTGTTACCAATAATTTTCATAAAATGACATCTCACAAAAAATGAAACCAAAAATAAAATTAAATGGATTGTTTGCCTTCCAGGGGATGACAGAGGACCAGTTTTGGAGGTCATTGTTTCCCGTACGAACTTCATTTCCTCTCACACAGAGAAACCTGTCCGAGTCGTAGGTCTGTCCACGGCGTTGGCCAATGCTAGGGATCTGGCAGACTGGCTGGGAATTAAACAGGTCAGCTCCTCCCAACTGCTCCATGTTCGTAGTGTATATTATGAACATATCATAGCTTTTGATTTGGTGAGACAGAAATGTCTTCCTCAGAATCACTGCATCCTCAGTAGCTATACCACATACAAATATCCCTCTAGTAGTCATGTCAATGTGTTATTTTATTTTCGAGTGATCCAAATTTCCATATGGTCACCATAGCTTTTGATTGGCTGTAATTATTTAAGGTAGGTGAGTGATTCAGGATAGTGAGAGCGATGTAACTTTTGTCAATCATAATTCCCTGAATTATTAGCTCACTTGAATCATGTGGGCTCTCACCATAAGAGATGGCCACCATGACGAAATTGTATAATACTATATCACCATGACGACATTCTATGATTATACTATAACACCATGACAACATTCTATAATACTATAAGTTTTTATCTGAATATTCAAGAATACACATTTCTTGTTAATATGTGTTGACAACAACCAGCGACTGTGTTTCTACATAAGGTTAAAATACATGCATTAGCAAATGATTTCCCTTGCATAGCATTACTCCAGGTATGATGTTTCATATTTTGAATGAAAACAACTTATCATGTGACACAATTTAATTGTAGCATCAGAAGAAAGCAAGTCAATGGGGTGACACAAATTTCAAATGATAATAATGCTATGTGCAACTCTGAGGTGCAGGTGAAGGTCAACACTAATGTAAGACCAAGATCTAAGATTGGAATCTGTGATCACTGGGGCTGTTGTTCTAAAATACTTTATTTAATCTTGACCAAAACCCACAATGATTGTGCTTTTAATCACAATAGGATATGTGTATGTTGCAGTAGCATCATCCTTTACAGTAGTAGAACTGTATGTCTCCACTCTATGTCTATATCCATTATCTGAAACAAAAAAACATTTTTTTAATCTTGCCCTGGAGAATATCATTTTCCAATAAATTTGTGCAGAAACAGGCTGTCCAGCGGCCCTAAAATTCCTAAAAATCCTATTTTTGTTTAGTTTTGCTAAAATTCCTAAATATATGTTGAATTCAAGGGGAAATCCTAGAAAGACCCTAATTTTTCAAGTCAAATCCTTAATTTTTAAAAAAAAATTGTGGATATTGATTAGCAATTTTGAGAATGTATTCATACTGAATGTGTATTAACGTAGTTTGCAGATCTTATTCAGATAATGCAGTGAAAGACAGTTGTCCAGTGGATCCATGTGTCAAGCTTGTTTATTGGTTGTGACTGTGACAAAGATGTTACTATTAAGGTTATAGCCAATAACAGCTGGGACAATGGAACCCTGGAAGATGCCCTTCCTGCACTTACAGTATTTTTTAGAGTTTCTTTATTGTCAAATATGCAAAGGTAAATCCATTTAAATGTCTAAAATTGCCCTAATTTAGCTTAAAAATTCCTAATTTTAGTCCTTAATTTCTGAATTTTATCCCTAAAATATGCCCTAATTTTTTTGTCAGCAAAGTGCTGGACAACCTTAAAAAATAATCATGGAAAAAAAAAAATTACCTGGGATTTTTAGACGTATTGAATTTCCATTATTATTTGCAACTAGGCAGGAAATTAATTGTCATATCAATTTACTTTATTAAGCATTAGTGATTGAAAATCAATCCAATGTCTGCATTTTCCGTATTGATATTATGTTTGTTCATGCTTTTCACTCTTATCATTTTGACATCCTGTTTTATATCACCTGCTTTGCATCAATATTTGAATGAAGTCACCCTCATTTTGAAGGAATGTGTATGTGAAGTATTTGAACCCTTTCCCCAGAACAAGGAAATACCAAGTCACAAACCTTTGTAGAAATGTTTCCTTAAAAATGGCATTTTAAAATTCCAAAGTGGCTTTTCTGTGTTTTGATTGAGTTAAAATGAGTTCCCTATTTAGAACAGCTTCATACTAACATACAAATATTTGCTACTATCTTAATTCTAATGGCAAATTCTTCAAGACACCTGGATATATTAAGCACAAGATTTGACAGAAATGTTTGTAGTGATCCAGAGGTAGTTGTTGGAGTTGCATTCAAATTTTCAAAATGGCGTCTCGAAAATGTTCTTTCTGCAGTGACTTTTTCCTCTAGTTACGGCTGATCATTTGGAGAGAAAGGTGATAATAATTTAATGAGGCTCAGTGTGGTATCAGACAGGAAGAGCTTATTATAGTTTAGTGTATGGTTTTTTCACATGCATAATAAGTAACCCACATGATGCATCTTTGGGGCAAGAGGGACATAAATTGTAAAATTCAGCATTCCTGCACCCTGAGGGCCTTAGGAGCAGGGCAAAAACTGCCAAAAATTGACCAATTTTCAAAAATCTTTTCCTCTACAACCGCACATCTGCAAAAAAAAAAAAAAAAAAAAAAAAAACCCAACTAAATGCATAGTGATGTAGAGCCGGAAGGCCTAGGTCTTCCAAAATTGTAAAATTTCATGATCCATGGGGTAAAAGTTTTGGCTCCAGGGCAGGGCCAAATTTGGTATTTGGTGTTTATGTGCAAAACATTTAAATAACATCTTCTTTAATTCTGATGATACTAAATGGATATTTAAAATGAGCAGGTAGTCTTTTACCATGCAAATTTCATGATCCCAGGGGTATGGGTTTTGCTATTAGGGTTATATTTTTAGCTCTTCTGAGCCAAAGGCTCAAAGAGCTAATGCTATGGCCATTTGTGCGGTGTGCGTAAACTTTTTAGAAAAAGGGCTATAACTCAAGAACCCCTTGGCCAATTTTTTTCAAATTTGTTACAGGGTATCATTGGCCCAAGGGCTTTCATACATACTAAATAGAGGGATGTGACCCTTTAACAAGGGGAGATAATCAGGAAAATACAAACAAAAGTAGTGGTTGCTAAAAAATCTTCTTCTCAAGAACCACTGGGCAGATTATCACCAAACTTACACATAAGGATGAGGATATGTTGTAGATTAAAAATTGTTCAAGGCATTGCCCTGGGGCAAAGGGCGTGGTCTCAAGGTCACTTCAAAGTTGACCTAAATTTAAATTTTTTTTAAATTCCTTAAATCTTAGATGTTTTAGTCATTATAAGGACTAGGATCATCAAATTTTGACAGTTGATGCATCTTAGGACCTTGTGTCAAGTTGTCTCAAAAGTAGGTCACGGTGACCTACTTTTTGAATTTTTCAGGTATTTATTTTAAAATTAATTTTGATGCATATCTTGGACACTTTGAAGCCTATGATCATCAAAACTTGTCAGTTGGTGGATCATGGAACCTTGAAATGCGTCAACTGAAAAATAGGTCACCGTGACCTACTTTCTGAATTTTATGACTTATCATTTATAGATATATTTTAAGTTGTTATTTCAAATACCGAGAGGTTTAGAATCATCAAATCTTGTAAGTTGATGCATCTTGAGGCCTTGAAACATATTTATAAAAAAGTAGGTCACAGTGACCTACTTTTTGAATTTTGCAAATATTCAAATTTCACATTTTCAATTTTAGATGCATATTTTGGGCACTGTAAAACCTAGGATCATCAAACTTTGTCAGTTGATGCGTCTTCAGTCTTTGGTTTGTGTCAACCAAAAAGTAGGTCACCGTGACCTACTTTTGGTATTTGACAGCTAAATTACTATATTTCAGACACTATTTGACCTACAATCATCAAACTTTGTCAGTTGATGCATCTTGAGTCTTCGGAGTGTATCGACCAAAAAGTAGGTCACTGTGACCTACTTTTGGCGTTTGACAGTTATATTTATATATTTCAGTCACTAATTGACCTACAATCATCAAACTTTGACAGTTGATGCATCTTGAGTCTACGGAGTGTGTCGACCAAAAAGTAGGTCACCTTGACCTACTTTTGGGATTTGACGGCTATATTTATATATTTCAGATACTATTTGACCTACAGTCATCAAACTTTGTCAGTTGATGGGTCTTGCATGTTCGAAGGGTTTCGACCAAAAAGTAGGTCAACTTGACCTGCTTTTGGAATTGGACACCTATATTTATATATTTCATATACTATTTGACCTACAGTCATCAAACTTTGTCAGTTGATGCGTCTTGCATGTTCAAAGGGTGTTGACCAAAAAGTAGGTCACCTTGACCTACTTTTGGAATTGGACGGCTATATTTATATAATTCAGATACTATTTGACCTACAGTCATCAAACTTTGTCAGTTGTTGGGTCTTGCATGTTTGAAGGGTGTTGATGAAAAAGTAGGTCACCTTGACCTACTTTTGGAATTTGACGGCTATATTTATATATTTCAGATACTATTTGACCTACAGTCATCAAACTTTGTCAGTTGATGGGTCTTGCATGTTCGGAGTTTGCTGACCAAAAAGTAGGTCACCATGACCTACGATTGGAATTTGACAGCTATATTTCAATATTCAGATACTAATTGGCTTAAAATCACCAAACTTTGTCAGTTGATATTTCTTGGGTTCTCAAAATGTGTAAACCAAAAGGTAGGTCACATTGACCTACTTTTTTTGAATTCTTAGGATTTAACTAAAGATTTAGAATACTAAGAGGCTAAGAATAGAAATGGTGGGGTTGTACAATTTATCAGAAGAGCGATTCTAGGCCCTTGGGCCTCTTGTTTTCTTTTTGATAATTGAAGAGTAAGAGATACTTTTACCTCTTACTTCAAAAATCAAAGTTTCAAGGAATAATTGATCCTTGATAGCGAAGAAAATGTTTTCATTTGGCATTTTGTGTATGTTGTCCATGTTATGTACTGTTTGTTAACCTGTAAAATAATATCTGTAATCATCATAAAGTAAAGAGTTATTAAATTTCCATAGCCCTCGTACTTTCTTGAAATCATTAAAAGTAAATGACAAGGATATATTGCAGAGTGATCTGATCTATAACTAGACTCAATATAACAAGTATCTAAACTAGAAAACAATGATTCAGAAAGTAAAAAGAAATCCAATCGACCTTTTTTAAGTGGAGATTTTTTCCTCCAAGAATATCTATGAAGGTTTTCATGTAACTGTCTAAAAGGGTCTGCATAACCCTGAGTCTCTCATTTCTTAAATGTTGTCTCTAGCCTATGGATTATTAATACACTTATAGTTATGATAGTCCAGGTTTTTGTTTAAGACCCAAGTTCAAATCTCCACACCATACAATATTTTGGTACTGCATGTCATCAATATGTGTCTGTATATTTTCAAAAAACTGCTGTGAATGGACCATAAATATTGCGTAACACCACTTCATGAATATGTCTACAGGTATTAAAAGCAACAAATAATTTCCACATATTAGTATATCACCTTTTTTCAGAAATGACCTTTCAATCAGGATAGCAACTCTTCTTGAATTTGAAGGAAAAGATCTGAATTAGTAACATTGAGAATGTGATTTTCAATATCACTTTAAAAGTGTGTGTCGTGTAAACAATAAAGTTTAATATTGTACATTAATTAAAGATATCAGGTAACTAAAAACATTTCTACGTTTCACAATATCTCATAGACATTGACAATTTACAGAAAGTATTTCAACCATTTTAAAGCAGAATTAGAGATACCCTTTAGAACCAAGTTTTATAAGTGTTTGGACTATAATAAGTAGGTAGAAAGGAAAGATGTAAGGGTGAAAGAAAGAGATAAGTAAAACAAATATACATTGTAATGACAAATACATGTATGCATACAGGCAATAATGTTTTTATGCACTCGTCTAGACGGGACGTATTATGGTACAGTAGTGTCTGTACATCCGTTCATCCGTCCAGGCACTGACAGTTTCCGGACTTTATTTGACTCTCCCTGCAACTAGTGAATTAAGAATGTATACATAAGCTTATATCAATGAGTTACAGATCAGGTTTGGGTTTGGGCTTTGTTGACCTATTTTTGAAAGAGTTATGGGCCTTGAATTACTTTTGTATGTTTGTGTTGTAGATGGGTTTGTACAATTTCCGTCCATCTGTCCGCCCTGTGCCTCTTGAGGTCCACATTCACGGATTTCCAGGACAACATTACTGCCCACGAATGGCCACCATGAATAAGCCCACATTTCAGTGTAAGTTACAGACAACACTACTGCCCACGAATGGCCACCATGAATAAGCCCACATTTCAGTGTAAGTTACAGACAACACTACTGCCCACGAATGGCCACCATGAATAAGCCCACATTTCAGTGTAAGTTACAGACAATATTACTGCCCACGAATGACCACCATTATATACGGGTCACTTCTGAATACAATCCAGTAAACTTTACTAATAAACAAATCAACATTGTCTTAAAACTGTTCTAAATGTACCTTATTTGAAGTCTGAGAAAAAGTTAAAAGCTGGGTAGGGCTTACATGCTATATTTCTGTGAGACTTAAAGGGGCATGGACACGATTTGAGCTGGAAATTTTTTAATTTTATTTTTCCATGTTAATGTTTACAATACTTCACTAATGTATTTCTAAAGGTGAACCAAAATGTGAATATCAGTTGTTAAGTTATAAATGAGATATAGCACCCACAATTCTTTTTTATGTAAACAAGGTTCGTGCCATGTTTTTGTTTACATTAGACTGTTTGATAGAAAATAGTGTGTTTAAAACAAAATGAGATGTGCCAAACACTAGAAAATATTTAATTGTGTTAAGAATTCACTTATAAATTGAAAAAAATCTGCTTTAAACGAAACTTTTACTAGTTTATTTAACCTATGTAAAGAAAAACATGGCACGAGCCTTGTTTACATAACAAGGACTTGTGACCTCTGTATCTCCCATGTACCTCGACTACTGACATTCAAATTTTTGCTGATCATCAGTAATACCTTAGTTAAACATTCTAAACATTAAAAATCAAAAAGTAAAATATGAAAATTTTTAGCACAAATTGTGTCCATGTTCCTTTAAACTAAGGTATTTCTGATGGTCAGCAAAATTTGAAGGTTGGTTGTCGAGTTAACAAGAATGATACAGAGCTCACAATTCTTTGTTATGAAAACAAGGCTCGTGCCATATTTTTGTTTACATAGGTTGTAAAGTAGTACAGTATAACAGAATGCGTCTTGTCTCTACATCAGTTTATTTCAGAATGCCGAGTATATGTTATTAAAGAGCATGCAAACACGTGGTTATCAATATGTGCGGTAAACAGGGATAATCTCAGAGTTTGATATATACAATGCATATACGTTACATCCCCCTTCTTTAATTATTCTTATTTTACATTATAAGAGAGTGAAAAAATACTGCAAAATTAACAAAGTGTTATGAATTAAATTAATAATTCAGAGTTATGATAAAAATAAGAACTATCTTTTGTCTTTTAAAATATCGGATATATATATATTTACACTATATATATATATATATATATATATATATATATATATATATATTTGAGGATTATTATGCCTCATCACTTTATATAATCACTTATACATTTTGAAGTCCTCGTATCGTTTCGGCAATTTAATTTCTCTGGTAGATCTCCTGGTTGAAGTCGGAGCATAATTGGTCTTATCTGCTGACGGTGGTTTATGATTTTCAATTGTAGTCTTATCTGCTGATGGTGGTGTGTTTTCGGCTATGCTAACGGTCTTATCTGTCACTACCTCGTTATTTTCGACAAAGGGCTCATTTGTGCAGCGCAAATGTTTTCTGTTTCGTCGATAGAGGCCTCGACCATCCTCCGTGATCACTTGATACGAGCGGATGTTTACTTTTTCGTTGACCTTTGCCTTCGTCCAATTTTTTTCATGTCCAAAACGTCGAATTCTCACGGTTTCCCCACTTTTAATCTCTGGTAGGTCTTTCGCTGTGCGATTGTAGTAAAATTCTGATCTATGTTTCCGTTCTCTCAATCGCTCTTTGACATTTGAGGTTAGGGCTGGTTTCAAAGTTCGGTTTTGATTGGTAGCAGAGTTCTTGTACGGCATGCCATTAGTCGTTGAACTGCAGAAGTTCCCATATTTTCAGAGGGAGTATTTCTCCAATCTAATAGAGCGAGGAAAGGATCGCTTTTATCTAATTGGCATTTCTTCATTAGGTTCTTTGCAATTTTAACTGCATTTTCAACTTTCCCATTAGATTTTGGGTACAATGGCGATGACGTAGTATGCTTGAACTCATAGTTCTCTGAGAAATAAGCAAATTCCTTGCTATTGTCTGAAATCAAAATTTCAGGAATTCCGTGTCTGGCCATTTGTGCTTTGAGTTTGGTGATGACTTCCTTTGACTTTTTATCATGCAGACGGTCAATTTCAAAAAAATCGGAATAGTAATCAACAGTGATGAGATATTGTTTGTCATCAAATTGAAAGAGGTCAGTTCCAATTTTCTGCCATGGTCTATCGGGAATTTCATGCGAAATGAGAGTTTCTTTGCCTTGCTCACCCTGTATGGTAGCGCAGACTGGACATTCCTTGATAAAAGATTCGATATCTTTCATCATATTTGGCCAATATAGTGATTCTTTGGTTCTACGGTAACATCCTTGAATACCAATGTGGCTGGAGTGTACCTTTTGAAGAATTTCACCTTTCAATGTAGGTGGAATAACAATGCGGTCTCCTTTGAAAATTAAACCATCCTGTGAAGTCAGTTCGTCTCTGAATGTGTAGAAGATCTGTATATCGGGTGTCAGTTCATCTCGCTCCGGCCAACCATCTTTGATTGTTTTGTACAACTTTTGCATTGTTTCATCACGCGAGTTTGCAGATTTGATTTTCTTTAGAGTTTCGGACGAGATGGAGACGTACTCGCTCATTGTAACGGACTCTGCATCTTTTTAGGATTTTGCACGGTCGGTAATGGCGAGTACTCTGTCTTCAGAATCATTTCTCTGTATCTGTACAGTTGGCAGATAGGCTCGACTCAGTGTATCAGCAAGATACATTTCAAAACCTCGTTTGTATGTGATTTCGTAATCAAACTTCTGAAGACGCAAGAGCATTCGTTGAAGACGTTTAGGAGCGGAAACTAAACTTTTCTTGCTGATGATTTCTAGCGGTTTGTGGTCCGATTCCACTTTTACTTTCCGTCCAAGTGTGTAATGCTCAAAGCGTTCCATGGCAAAGAGAACAGCGAGTAGTTCCTTTTCAATCTGTGCGTAGTTGACTTCGGTAGGCGTTAATGCACGGGATGCATATGCAACGGGTTACTCATTTTGTATGAGACAGGCTCCTAGTCCGCGTTCAGATGGGTCACACTGTACCGTCGCCGGTAGGTTAGGATCAAAGAAACGAAGTATAGGGCTCGTAGATAGTAGTTTTTTCAATTCGTCAAATGTTTTGCCATGTACAGCATTGTCCCACACAAATTCTGATTCTGCTTTTAGTAGGTCTCTGAGGGGTGCTGTTATCTCTGATAGATTTGGCGCGAATTTCTGGACAAAATTTACCATTTCTAGTAAATGTTGTATGTCAGCTTTACATTTAGGTCTTGACATTTCAGTGATTGCCTTGATTTTTAAGGGGTCAACTTTGAGTCCATCGCTTGAGATAATGTGTCCCAAATATGACACGGATCGCAATTTTAGTTTCATTTTGTCTTTGTTGATTTTGATCCCTTTCTCCCTGCATCTCTCTAGCAAGGTAGATAATTTTTTGTCGTGATCACGTATGGCCTCGTCATCCAAGTTTCTACAACCGTATACGACTATGTCGTCATGAATTGCTTTGATTCCATGTATACCAGATAGAGCTTCATCCATTCTCCGCTGGAATTCTTCGCTTGCTGGTTTAATACCGAATGGCATGCGGAGCCATCGATATCTACCCCAAGGGGTTCCGAATGTTGTGAGAAAACTGCTCTCATCATCGAGAGTAATATGCCAAAAGCCATCCTTGCAGTCTACTACAGAAAAAATTCTGGCTTGGCTTAGTTCTGGCAAAATATCATCTATAGTTGGTGTTGCATAATGATTTCTTTTCAGGGCTTTGTTCAGAGGTTTAGGGTCTATACACAGACGCATTTTCCCACTGGGCTTCCGTACAGCCATCAATGACGATATCCAGTCAGTCGGTTCTGTTACTGGAGCCAAAACGCCTAAATCTGACAGTCTGTCGATTTCAGATTTTAACGGTGCCTTCATTGCAATCGGGACTTTTCTTGTTGGTAGTTTTACTGGCGTAACTGATTTGTCAACATCGAGGTGTAATTTTCCATCCAGTTTACCCAGGCCATTAAATATGTCACTGTATTTTTCAATGATGAAGTTGCTTTGGGAGGCTGACTCAATGGCTGCTATGTTTTCTGTGTTGACAGTTATCATTTTTATTCCTTGCACAGCCTTTGCTCCGAGAATAGGATTAAGATTTCCTTCGACCACAACAATTTCTATGTTGTATTTTTTATTGTTTTTGGGGTTGCGGACACTTATTCGCCGTTTTCCAAGGGGTTGGCATTCCGACTTGTTAAACATTATCAGAGTCATATCTGCCTTTTGTAACATCCTGAGATAGGCGTCATTACAGGCTTCTTTGTAAATTTTCTCGGGTAGAACGTTTACGGTTGATTCGCAATCCAATTGGAATTTCACTGTATCATTTTCAATTTCGATTTCTGCAAAAATCTTTTTCTCAATGGCATTAACATTTTCGATCATGAGGATGAATTCCTCGTCACTGGATTATTCCTGGTTGACTTGTTTTACATGTTCCTGTTTTGATTTCGACTTTGTCTGCAGACATTTTGATGAAAAATGATTCATTTTATTGCACTTCCTGCATGTTTTTTCCCATGCTGGACACAATTCCTTGCGGAAGGGGTGCTCTTTACCGCAATATAAACATTCCTTTTGAACTTTTGTTTCTGGTATTTGTTTGAAATCTTTTCTGTGCGCTTGTGTTGTTCTCAGCGGTTTAGTTTTTCGCATGGTTTTCAATTTGACAGCGTGAACTTCCTCCATGGTTTTAAGTTGCGATGTTGACTTTTCGTTTGCTCTGCATATGTCAACGCATTTTTTAGGTCCAGTTTTGCTTCTTGCAGTAGCTTTTTGCATGTTCCATTGTCACGGATTCCAAGTACAATTCTGTCTCGAATCATATCGTTTTCTAGAGCATCAAATTTGCAGGTTTTCGCTAGAGATCTGAGAATTGCCACATAAGTGTCAATGTTTTCATTGATTTCTTGGTCTCGTTTGTAGAAAGTGTACCTTTCATAAGTTTCATTGGTCTGTCCAATGCAGAAGGATTCAAATTTTTCTAGAACTTTGTCTATGTCTTTTTTGTCATCTTCAGAGTCAAACTGAAGACCATCAAAAATATCCAGAGCGTCAGATCCGATGCAAGTAAGAAAGGTAGCAGTTCTCACCTCCTTGTCTTTTTCCTTGAGAATAGACGCTGTTTCATAATTGCTCCAAATCCACTTGAACTTTTTCCAGTTCGTGCACAGGTTTCCTTTAAGATCCAGTTTTCCAGGTATTGGTATGTTTGGATTCACAAAGACAGGAATAGAGGGAGCAGCAGCAGCATTATCTTCTTGATTGTTCATGGTGACAAATATCCAGAGATACACATACAGAAGTTCCACTTAGTACTTTTACTTCTGACACCATGTAAAGTAGTACAGTATAACAGAATGCGTCTTGTCTCTACATCAGTTTATTTCAGAATGCCGAGTATATGTTATTAAAGAGCATGCAAACACGTGGTTATCAATATGTGCGGTAAACAGGGATAATCTCAGAGTTTGATATATACAATGCATATACGTTACATAGGTGAAATATACTTGTAAATCTTTTGTTTAAAACAGTTCAATTTACAAGTTAATTCTGAACACAATTAAACAGTTTTTAGTGTTTGTCACATCTCATTTTGTTTTTAAAAACATGATATTTTCTATCAAGCAATCTATATGTAAACAAAATCATGGCAAGGGCCTTGTTTACATAACAAAGAATTGTGAGTGCTGTATCTCACTTGTAACTCAACAACTGACATTAAAATTTTTGCTGACCATTAGAAATACCTTAATAGTTAAGCATTGTAAACATTAAATTTAAAATGGAAAAATAAGATTTGAAAATTTGCTGTTCAAATCATGTCCATGCCCCTTTAAAGGAAACTGCATGGACATTTGCACTTATGATCACTTGATCCCCATGCCTGAATTTAATTTGAACATGCTTGTTATTTAACCAAACAGAGTGCTATCGGATATCTGCATTGTATTGAGTATTGCTTTATTAATATTTTAGATTCTTTGTAATGATGTATTTGTTATGTTACTGAACACAATCGGTATTCATTGTGAGGCTCTGTGTATTGTTTAATTTTGTTTACCTAAGCCAAAGGCTCATGTGAGATTTTCTGTTCGCCTGTATGTTATTAACATTATGGTCTTTATTTCAAGAGCTAACTGAACTCCACTAACAAAACAAAGTATCCTTAATGAAGGGTCTTGTCCTCTCCCATTTGGAGATAATTTAAAAAACTGAAAATGTAAAGGAGTCATAGTAGAGTAGAATCACTTAGGCAGAAAAACTAAACTTTCTTATGTGCATATTTAGCATACATTCCAAGTTGTGGCCCTCAGGGGCTATAGGGTTGGGCCACAGTATAATGGCTGAGTATTACTAAATGAATGAATATTTCTCGTTTTTCTAATGAAAACATTAAAAACATGGGATATGTATGTAAACAGCAAAGTAGTTTATGCAAAAAAATTTCCACATGCATCCATTGTTCTTATATTCACATAATACAAACACACTAAACAGTAAAAACTTCATGTCAGTAAAGGTTTGTATTTCAAAATGTCCACATCACAGTGGTTCATCAAGTGTAGAAAACATTGAAACAGCAAAGGGTTATTACACACAACATACTGGTGAATGTCAGTAGATTTAAATGTGGAAGGAAAAACTTTCCAACAGAAAGGGTACAATTTGTCAAAACGATAATAGTTAGATAAAGGTCCAGAATTTTCTAAAATTGTCTTTTCATGGCACTGATAGAGTGCTTGGCTCAGTGGTCTATTAGGGTATAGACAGGCAGTTTGAAAGGTTGCTAGATCAAATCTCTGAGTCATCATATTTTTAATTAATTTGACATTTTCTTGGGCAAGACACTTGCATTACTTGTCTCATTATACTCAGCTTTACCAGAGCCTCAGCTGGGGGTTACATCTCATCTTCAGTAGACAGCTTTACCTGGGCCTCAGCTGGGGGGTTGCATCTCATCTTCAGTAGACAGCTTTACCTGGGCCTCAGCTGGGGGGTTGCATCTCATCTTCAGTAGACAGCTTTACCTGGGCCTCAGCTGGGGGTTGCATCTCATCTTCAGTAGACAGCTTTACCTGGGCCTCAGCTGGGGGTTGCATCTCATCTTCAGTAGACAGCTGTACCAGGTACTCAGCTGGAGGTTAACCTTCAGTAGATAACTGTGCCAGGGCCTCAACTGGGGTTAACCTTCAGTAGTTAGCTGTACCAGGGCCTCAGCTGGGGATTAACCTTCAGTAGACAGCTGTACCTAGTGATGAGCCTCAACTGGGGGTCAACCTTAGAAAATAGCTGTACCAGGGCATCAGCTGTGGATTAACCTTCAGTAGATAGCTGTACCAGGGTCTCAAATGGGGAATGACCTTCAGTAGATAGCTGTACCATGGCCTTAGCTGAAGGTTAACCATATTAGGGCCTCAAATGGGGGTTAACTGTACCAGGGCCTCAAATGGGGGTTAACCTTCAGTAGATAGCTGTACTGGGCCCTCAACTTGGGGTTAACTGTACCAGGGCCTCAGCTGGGGGTTAACCTTCAGCAGATAGCTATACCAAGGCTTCAACTGGGGGTTAACTGTACCAGGGCCTCAGCTGGGGGTTAACCTTCAGTAGATAGCTGTACCAGGGCCTCAACTGGGGGTTAACCATACCAGGGCCTTAGCTGGGGGTTAAACGTATCAGGGCCTCAGCTGGGGGTTAACCTTTCGTGAACATGAACTGGTGTCTATTAGGGGAAGGGGATTTCTCTCATATCTACGTATGTAAGATACAGATATTCTATGAAAGAAAGGTATGTAAGATATTTCTATCTTTCATATCTCGTGACGTTTATCTTACATAGCTCGTGATGTCATAATCAATACACAACTAGCTTGCAACATACATGTACCTTGCCTCGATTGACAAATACTAGCATCTGCAAAGCTCTTGTACAAAAAATGACAGATTGTAATGTCCCTGATAATCTCCACGTGTATGTGACCGGACACAAAAATACACATTCCTTGAACAATTACTGCACACTCAACAACAGTCACAAATTCCTCACACACCTATGCCATCTGGTGCATTATGCCAGTTCACAGAAACCCAGCCCACATGGTCTATTAGTTCTGGGCCTACATTCACATTCACTCTGTCAACGTCTACTGTCCATGTCTCAGGTGAAATAAGTGCCTTCAATGTCCATGAGACTCGAGTCTTTGCACGCGTGAAAAACGAAAGTCTAGCCATGCCCATATTCACCAACAAAAACCACTTGGAATCTCTCTTCACATACTCATCATTAAATAACTGCTCAATTACATGTAATATCAATATTAATGCTCGTCTAAGAAAAACGTGCAGTTGTGGATTCAGATTCTGATTAGGTCTGTCAAAATGTTTCGCGCTGATGACTGTCGAGTTACGTCACGCACCCTGATTATTGATTTATTCAAAGAGGAATAACTCTAATACAATTCACTTATACACTCGTCGGCCGATTTTTTGTCGGCAACATAGTTTCCAAAATGAAGGTCGTAGAATTCGATTCTGGTGTTATTTTTAATGTACAGCAAAAAATTAATTAATTGGAAAATTCTCAAAATGGCGTCGCTAGGCACAAGGAAAACGGAAAACTCTAGAATATGAGAGAAAAATACTCTCTTATGTGTTGCCATGAAATAATAAGGTGATTCCACCCTCGGGGTTGCAAAAATGCGGTAAAACCCTCGGCAAAGCCTCGGGTTTCACAGATTTTTTGCAACCCTCGGGTGGAATCACCTTATATTTCATGGCTACTCATAAAAGAGTCTTATAATCTTTCATCTGCTTATCACCATGGCAATCAGGGATAAGTAGTATAGGCCTTATTAGCCTTATAGCTGTGAAAGGATTTAATGTTTCAAGGGCAACAATGGTAAGTACAGTGTTAGGAATAATCAGACAATTACATTATGGCTGAGCACCATAAGAATCATCCCAAGAAATATTATAAGCTGCATGTGGTAGACACCGAGGTGCATTCATTGCCTGTTGCTTGCTCATCACCAACAATGTGTGATGTAACAGCAGAAGGAAATGAATTTCTTATAACAGACATCGAACAAAGCTTAACTAGGCTGGATAAGTATAACATAGATCCTCAGTAATAACATCTGGCATTGCCAGGTCAGGTAGTATGTAGCTGATCCTCTCGATACGGATATTGGACTCAGTCAGCTCATAAGGTTTTAATGTGAAGATAGTCAGGCAAATTATATAGAGTAATGCTACACCAGCTTTAATTAAGTTCTACAAAGGCTTGTATTAGTTAAAGAAGACGTATCTTGCATATCAAAGATTCTGTATTTAGTCTATAGGCTATACTGTAACTGGAAGTGATGAAGGAGAGCAAAAATAGCTAGCTTCCTTGTGTGACTCATGGTCTGTGGAGACTGAAACTGCCAGGAAACAAGAGACAGTGCTGACCAAGTTTAGAGTCCGCTGAGGTGTCTTGTGTTGCCGATTCAGGCAGTGTAGAATTTTCTGTTGTACACGGGTTTCTCTAGGAAAGGTCGTGACATTCTATTGATCTTGATATTGATGGAGGCTGACTCGTGTGTGATTTTAGGAGAAGTCATCTGAAAGTTCACAAGAATTATGATAATTGTCAAATATAACTAATTGATGGGATGTTAGTGGTTTTTTTTTTTATTTAATGGATCATCAAAATGTTATTTGTTTACCAGACTATTTATATTTCAAAGAGTTTTTGTCTATCCTAAATGACATTTCATGCAAGTGTAGACTGTCATAATACTTATTTATGGCATTTCATGATGTGATTGAAAAATCCTGAGCTTTCTCTGACATGTTCACCTGCATGTCCCTTCAAGGTGAATGTAATATTCCATTTCTCCAACATGAGATCATGACAAAATTAAACTAGGAATTTCCAAATTAAAAGAATTGATTATTATTTTTTGGTCGTTCAATGAAAACTCATATCTCTACTCACTGTCAACGAATTAATTAAGTCTCAAAATTGTAAAGAGAGCTAACTGGATTACTAACAGTTGTTAAATTGTCATTACATTGAACCCATTTTGAATGAAAGATCGGGTGTCATTTTGTAAGTTCTAGTGGCTGGTTTTGATTAAATTAAATTGTTTGGTCATGTAAGAAAACAAAATCTTGCATCTGTTATAACTTTCAACTAGGTCTTGCATTGTTTCTGTATACAAAATGGACAACCAGGTATCGTTTTATAGGCACAGATAGCAGGTTTCCATGTGTAAGATAATTTAATCATATATAACAAAACAAATTATCGACATTTTTGTGGTCAATATAATAACTACCCTCGAAATACAATATTCACCTTGCCATCAGTGAACCTAGTACTCCTCAGACAGCTAAAGCATCGTATTGACCCTGACAATGTCAATGATCGTATTTACCAATGTCATGTCAGTTATAGACATAGGCTACTTTGATGTATTTTATTTTTTCCTGAAGCAATGATTGTTCAACTTGACATTATATGCATAAACTTATATACATGTAGGTTGTTCACATTATAGGGGAAATGAAAAAAAATGGACACATGAGGTGATTTTTGCACAGTCGGTTCTGCCAGTTATACAAATTACCCAATCAATTGGATCCATTGTTTTCACACAGTCATAATAAAACTTTATATAAGGAATGATAGGCTAATGAAAATCGATCATTTCTTGTTACAGTATTGTCCTATATAGTATGACATATTACAAAATTGATGTAGGTAGAATGATGAAAAAGAATTATTCTGTGACTTTATAGAATACCCACAAATATCATAGGCAGCGAAATGCTTTCACAAATACCATAGGCAGCGAAATGCTTTCACAAATACTATAGGCAGCAAAATGCTTTCGCAAATATCATAGACAGCAAAATGCGTATTTCTCATAATGAATTATATCATACTTGTTACCGTTTTTAAACAGCCATAAAAACGCACTCCCCAGAGAAGCCTGTTCTTGTGTTTGTATCGTCAAGGAGACAGACACGCTTGACTGCCCTTGACCTGATTGCTTTCCTTGCTGGTGAGGACAACCCCAAACAATGGTTGCACATGGAAGAAATGGAGGTGAGTAGCATGATGGAAATTATTGAAAATATACACAATAGGTAGTGAACTGTGACTTCCAGATACAGCACCTAAATCAGCTCTAGTGATTCACAGTTGTATAGTTACAAACATTTAGTACACAAATTGTTCCGAAAAGTTAGGAATGAAAGGTCGGTGATGTAATCCGGTACAGAGCAGTGGTGTTTACAATTATATGGTAATTGAAGTAAAAGATGAATTATCTTTGTATTTTTTATGCCCTTGTGAAGTACCCAATCCCCATAGCCTCCACCTAACCCCCCAGCTCCCCCAACTCCTAAAGGAAATTTGTTGTTACAAATGCCAATGACATGGAGTTATGTTTTATCAATTAACATTGTGAAAAGACTATAGCTTTAAAATAATTTTTATAAATTAATTTAGATTTCAGACAATTTATTTACTTCTGAATTTTTTTTAGATTCATATGATTGTATAGTTGATGCATGTAAAATACACACAAATATTTGATAAAGCATATTTAATTTCCCAGTTTTTTTTAATATCACGCAATGTAATCTTGATTTCATTCAGTCTGTTAATACACTTCAACCAGGAAGGAGACTGTTTATGATGACTTCTGAGTGTGGAGTGGTGGGTCCACACATTGTGTTGCGTATTATGTCATTTACTTGCTTGTTTGTACGGTTCGTTTGATATCTGAAAAAAGGAAGAAGTTCAATACAGACAGAAGATAGAGACTGGCAGGTAAGAGATTTGTATGTGTGTTGTATCTTTTATTCATTGTGTCTTATATGAACTTATACTCAACTTGACATCAATTGGGGGGGGGGGGGGGGGGGGGTGTTCCAGCTCTTTGTTGCAGATTAATGTGAAGGTCACAATCAAATTGCCACCATAGAGCTTAGCTAGAGTTGTATAGTGTCAATTACATTATTGTGTCATTTTGTACCCATTATGTCTACATAGATGTTGTGTATCAAATGAATAATGAATCTGCTCATGAAGTACATGAATATTGATGCTGATTCATGTATCCACTAGATTTAATTTGAACTCTGGTGTAGTTTACTAAGTTTAGAGTGTATCAAGTGATAATATGAAATAACGCACTGCTACTGACAATTTACTAGATACAATATCAAACTGGTGTATTTTATATGATCTGCATTTTACATTTTTAATGTTAGTTTTTAACTTCATTATCTTCCCACAGTACACATTACAAGCTTGATACAGTGGTTAAATTACGGGATGATATCGACAGATCTGCAGCTTTAGGGGACATTCACCGTAACTGTATTACAGGTGGTCTGCATTGAGTCAATTCCTCATTCTAGAATGAAATCAAAATGTTATTTTGTCTTACCAGCTAATAACAATATTTGGCTTTGCTTATTGATTGCTGTAAAGCATGAGACTATGGTGATGAAACACTCAGATTTTTGTCTCGATCTATTGAATCCCGTTTTCAATCAAGAACTGACGTTGACATTTAATCATATTCAGAATTTGGCAACGTTACTATAGCAGCACGTCTGGATCTTTTTAATGGTACTACACTTAACTGTAATAGATTATAGCTGGACTTTTTTAAATGGTGCTACACTTGACTGTAATAGATTGTACCTGGACTTTTTTAAATGGTACTACACTTGACTGTAATAGATTGTACCTGGACCTTTTTAATGGTACTACACTTGACTGTATTAGATTGTGGCTGGACTTTTTTAAATGGTACTACAATTGACTGTAATAGATTGTAGCTGGACTTTTTTAAATGGTACTACACTTGACTGTAATAGATTGTACCTGGACCTTTTTAAATGGTACTACACTTGACTGTATTAGATTGTACCTGGACTCTTTTAATGGTACTACACTTGACTGTATTAGATTGTGGCTGGACTTTTTAAAATGGTACTACACTTGACTGTAATAGATTGTACCTGGACTTTTTTTAATGGTACTACAATTGACTGTAATAGATTGTAGCTGGACTTTTTAAAATGGTACTACACTTGACTGTAATAGATTGTACCTGGACTTTTTTAAATGGTACTACACTTGACTGTATTAGATTGTACCTGGACTCTTTTAATGGTACTACACTTGACTGTATTAGATTGTGGCTGGACTTTTTTAAATGGTACTACACTTGACTGTAATAGATTGTACCTGGACTTTTTTAAATGGTACTACACTTGACTGTATTAGATTGTACCTGGACTCTTTTAATGGTACTACACTTGACTGTATTAGATTGTGGCTGGACTTTTTTAAATGGTACTACACTTGACTGTATTAGATTGTAGCTGGACTTTTTTTAATGGTACTACACTTGACTGTAATAGATTGTAGCTGGACTTTTTTTAATGGTACTACAATTGACTGTATTAGATTGTAGCTGGACTTTTTTTTAATGGTACTACAATTGACTGTAATAGATTGTAGCTGGACTTTTTTTAATGGTACTACAATTGACTGTAATAGATTGTAGCTAGACTTTTTTTAATGGTACTACAATTGACTGTAATAGATAGTAGCTGGACTTTTTTTTAATGGTACTACACTTGACTGTAATAGATTGTAGCTAGACTTTTTTAAATGGTACTACACTTGACTGTAATAGATTGTAGCTAGACTTTTTTTAATGGTACTACAATTGACTGTAATAGATTGTAGCTGGACTTTTTTAAAATGGTACTACAATTGACTGTAATAGATTGTAGCTGGACTTTTTTTTAATGGTACTACAATTGACTGTAATAGATTGTAGCTAGACTTTTTTTAATGGTACTACAATTGACTGTAATAGATTGTAGCTGGACTTTTTTTTTAATGGTACTTCAATTGACTGTAATAGATTGTATCTGTGTGTCTAGTCTTTGTCACATTGATAATTTGGCAATCTATGTTTTACACCTCATTTTGTTGTGGATTTAGAAACTGTAATGTACTGTATGGAATTTTTATGTTGGCAATGTCGCTAATCTTAATAATTATTTCACCATTTTAAATTTGTGCTCTTTTGCAATACTTGACCATATTGAGATTTTTTCATGTAGCTGTTGTTTCCATTGTCATTTTTCCTATAAAAAAAGCCCAATAAAGAAACCCCAAAACATGCCTTTGGTCCATGTTCAGTGATGGTTTTCATGCCTCGAAGGAAAAGATCAAATTACTGTTGAGATTGATCTTAGTAATTCTGAGATCAGTCCCCAGCGGACTCCAATCCAATCATAGGCAAATTTTCTAAATGGTCAGGCATTAACTGACGAAATCGGATAAAGACGGGAACTGTGATATTGGAAGTTGTACGACTTATCATCCCACGATGGTGTTTTATTTTCTGATGGAATATACAAGGAAATATCTTTTTGTCAAGATCAACAAGGCTATAGTTTGTCAAAATAAAGTGAAGCCATCTTCATATGGTGTGGAATAAATTTGTTGAAATGTTGACCTCTTAGGATATTAGTTTTGAATAGAAATATGTTAGAAAATATCTTTAAAAATCATCTTGTGAAAAAGGGATCTTCACAAAGTGTAGATTTAAGTCTGTTCATCATGGCCACTGGGGTCAACATGGGGTCTTAATAGGGTTTTGAGTTTTACATAGGAATATTCTTATCAAGAACAAGTTTACAGTTAATCTGAAAGCATCCTCACACTGTGTAGATTAAATTTATTGAAATTGTACATGGTCACCAGGTTCCAGTAAACGAAAGCCCCCTCATGTCGTGTAGATTCATGTTTATTGAAATAATGGATCAGCAGAAGGCCACCTTGCGAGTTTTAGATACAGGAATATATAGGGAACTGTCTCATAAAGATCATCTATCAAGAATAATAAAGCTGCATAATGTTTTACACCCCTCCAAACAGGATGTGTGTGGTTAGGGGGGGGGGGGGGGGAGGTAAATAGGAATCACGATGCTGTCTGTCCATCCTATTATTTTAGTTAAGGTCATAACTTTGTAATGGAGAAACATTCTTATTCATTAGGCACAAAGGTAGCTTATGGCTTGATGGTATTTTGTAACCCCAACCCGAAGTTATTAAGTCAAGGTCACTGAAAAGTTGAAATTATTGCCTGGTCCATCATTTTGTAATGGAGAGACAGTAGAAGCTCTGTAACTCAGGTGAGTATTGCAGCCCATTAGTCACTTGTTTTTAGTTGATGAGGCATCACACAACACTTAAGCAGTAATGCATTAATGTGCAATGATGCAGTTTTCTGTCCAATTCTGTAGTTTTACCTGTATATGGCCAAATGAAAGGTGTATGATAATCTAACCTGAAACAATGAGATTAAATTGCTGAAGACTTTCAAATGAATGCTTATAATCTGTGATAGATTGTCAAGATCACTGTAAAAAAGATCAATCTCGGACTCATATTTATAAAGAGAATTTCGGGTAAATGGTTTGTGATTTAAAGAAATTGGCCATTTATTTGTGGCATTCTGTGTAAAGAATAGTGAATTATTGTACTGAGTTCATAGGTCATTATTTAATGATAGTACTTGTCTGGTACTTGCTGTCAAACAAATCTTTTTGTCGATATGATTGTAATTAATTTTAAGGAGAGTTGGCAGTTACTGGTGATAGTTATTTTGTAGCTGTGGCAGGGACATTAATATGAATAATTTATTTCATTATTCATTTATATACTTCATGTTTACAAGCTCTATTACCCGGCTCTCTGCCCACAGAAGCTTGTTTTTCCTGTCGTCTGATATCTGTACCAAAACATAAGAGTGACTGAGATTGAAAACAGTCATTTATTACTTAACAAATGACGAAAAAAATCTTCAACAGAAAACTCTGGGGGAAATCAGCTAATACATTTCTACATCAAAGTACCTACAAAGCTAAGTGATTCAAAGTCTGATTTCTGGCAAAGAAGACAAAATCATGGAAATAATGCTACACTATAAGATGACAAATCAAAAAGCATCAAAACAAACCCAGAGCAAAAAGATGACAAATAAATAAGGCCATCACTAAAATATACTGCTATAAGATGACAAAAAACAAAATTATGTAAAATCACCTCTATATTAAGATGATATTTAAAAATTTCCATCTAAAACGTTGCACAATACCACTAATCAACATTTAATTTAGCTATATGGTTGAATAGCACCTGGGTTTTTAAGAAATGAGGACGGAAAGTTGGAGTGGTATAAACTGAAGAAGTCGAGATCCAATATACAAGATGTGTTTACTAATTCCCATGTGTATGTAAAGGTTAGAATGTTGGGGCGTACTCGTTTGGGCTGTTCAGGAACCGCTCAGAACACTATTCCAATTGTTCCGCAAATCAATTGAAACAGGATAATAAACATTGCGACTCTAATCATGTGTATTGAAAGATGATGATAGAAATACCATTGAAAATACAAAATTTCAGTAAAAGGCATATCATTTCTTTAAATTGAGAATTATCTTAACCCTAGCTACTGTGCACATTTGTGAGGATTGAAATACTACATTGTCGCAAACATCATATTGCATTCTTCATTGTTGCCACCAATTTGGTTCCATCTGCTGTTTGCTGGGTACTGTTCTGACAGGTAGTTCCTGAACAATGATTCTGATCCACTCGCTTGTGGATACTCCCAGAAAGAACTGCCAATGGAGTGTGCTCTTTGGCACCTGCTTGTAGAACACAGAGAGACAGTAACACAAATACAGTGTTTATAAATGAGTATATTATTTTAATGAAAGTACACACTGTAAAAGTGGTTATTTACACGTGGGGGAAATTTACACTAATCATGCGGTCACATGATAAGGGTCTGTTCTCGGCCCCCTTCTTTTCCTGGTGTACCTTCTCCCACTCAGGAGAGTTATTAAGCAATAAACCGTCATGAGTTTGCAGATGACACTCAACTTTACAGGCATTTGAGTGTAAAAAACACTGCCAGGCGGACTATCAAGTCAACATTATGGAGGAATGCATAGCAAGTGTCCGAACCTGGATGTCTGTGAACAAACTTAAACTAAATGATGGAAAAACTGAGATTATGGTGGTTGCTAGTGCCCACAACCAATGCCTTGTGAAGGATATCCGTCTGAAGATTGGTGAGGCAATATTGACACCTAAGTTAAAAACCTTGGTGCTGCCCTGGACGCCACCTTATCAATGGAAATACAAGTCAACTCTGTGGTAAGGAAGATGTACTTCAACATTAGGAGAATATCCAAGGTGAAACACCATCTCACCCAGGAAGCGTGTGCGAAGGTCATCAATGCAACAGTCATATCCCACCTTGACTATCGCAATGCCCTCCTGCTTGGCATGACCGATCGCCCCATGCACCGACTACAAGTGGCTCAGAACAACGCTGCACGTTGTCTCACAAGAACATGCTACAGACAACATATTTCGCCAGTACTTCAACAACTACACTGGCTGCCGGTAAATCAACGTGTTGTGTTTAAAGTGCTGACAACCGTACATAAATCACTACACTCTTTCTCAGCACCAGCATACATGAGAGAGCTATGTCCTGTTTACCAGCCACATAGGACCTTGAGATCATCATCCGACCAATGGAAACTGGTAGTGAAGAAGTCATCAAACAAATACGGTACAAGAGCCATAAAAACACTAGGTGCACAATTGTGGAATAAACTGCCACTGGAACTTCGAGAGCTTGAAGCACATGAAGCATTCCGCAAGAACCTAAAAACACTCTTCAAGCGTGAATATGCCCTGTGAATGTAAAATTCGGTGTAATATCAAGGATTCCATGTGCAAGCTCTTGCAAACTGAATTTTGATCCAGCATACGAATACCTGTATGCCAGTTGTATCTTGTCAACTCAAAGTCAACCACTTCATCATTTTACTACCATGTTTTATTTTAATTCTTTCTATTGTTTTATTATTTTCTTTATAGCTCTTGCAGGTCTTTTATTAGTATATTATCAATGATTATTAGCACAAACATTGTACAGCGCATAGAAACTATAGGTAATTTTGCGCTTTATAATTGAATATAATAAAAATAATAATAAGCACGTGAATTGCCCCATACATGCCAACTTTCCCGATTTAGGCGGGATCTTCCCGATTTTACCCTCCGGTCCCGCTTTCCCGATCGGGAAAGCAAAATTACCCTAAAATCCCGATTTGAAATTTTTTCCGACCAAAATTTCCGATTTCACGATTGAAAACGAGTTTGAAAGCGGGATAATCGTGAAATCTCGTGACCAGAATTGGAAATCCCGCGTCATTTCTGAACTGGCCAATCAGAAATCGGGACAATAGTCAGCCATTGCTGTTTACCTGTGTCGCCTGGTGTCGGGTTGGTCTGCCTGTGTCGGGGTGTTTATTGGACAGTATGAAGCATGTTTTGATAGTAATTAATCGGGAAGACGGATTTCAAATTGACCTATCCTTTACACAAACGTGAATGACAACGATGCTAGTGTCACCACCAAACAATCGGACATTCCGCCTCTCGCTGACAGCATCCAAAATTTGCAATAAGGTACGTCAAGTATATATTTTTTCCAACTATAATAATATAGGCTATCCAAATCTATCCGTCTATAGCGATGTATTATATAGTCTATATAGTGTAGTATTCATTAAATATACTTTGTGATGCGTAATTCTCACAAGTCTGTACTGAATTTTTTATTTAGCAAGTAGCCTTAATTTACAAGTAAAACGGAATATTTTGATGTGTTTTTTTTTCCTGGTAATTATTTCAGATGTCATGGGTGCAAAGGTTTTGTTCGCAAACTTCATAGCAGGGCAGATCACTCCTTTTTTGGTTGCAATGCAGATTATTCCACCAGTCTCTGCAAGCCCATGTTTACAGACAAGCAAGATCGCCTTTGCAGTCGTACCTAAATGCATGTGCTTTAATTTAAATTTTGATATATAGACCGGCCAATGTGTATTGTATGGTGTAAAAGGATGCAACCTTAAATATTATTTGATATTATGTATGTGACTTGTTGGAGAAGATTTTTTGCTGAATAGATGATTTTAATAAAATATTAATGTATATCTTTCAAAGTTTTTTTTATATAGTTAATGGTCAAACACATTTGATGTTGTGTTAATATATGATACATTAACAATGATTTGATTGATATTTTATTTGAAAGGACAAATATTTATTTTCATGCTAAAATGTCGTGAATTTTGAGCTTTGAAAAAAGGTCGTCGCGCGCAAAATCCCCCATGGGGATTTTTAAAAGTTGGCATGTATGTTTCCCCCATGGATATAGTTATAAATATTTGTTATGATATACATTTAGTTACCACATATTTTTTCCCCACGCGTAATGTTGGATGTGGGAAAATGCATACTTAAAGGGACTGATTCACGATTTCCCCTCAAATTTTGTTTTTCATTTTAAATGATCAAAATTTATAGTCTAATATGTTTAGAAGGTTTCACCAAAAAAAATTAAGGTTATTCATCAAGACAGAAGCTCATTATAGAGAGTTTATTATTTGTTTTGAAAACAAAGATTGAAGTGTGTTATTGTTTACGAAGTTTTCAAAATAAAGGGATATTGATTCAAGTTTATTAGATATATCACATTTCAAGTATACTTAATGAAGATGCTTTAAATTACAAAAATTGACGTTTCATTGGTTTGTTTGTTTACACAAAAAGACTCGAGTCTTTGTTTACCTAACACAGAATCAAAGCTAAGATACTGCTCTTATCCTTGCATTCAGACGGTCCAAATTTTGGTTGTCAACATTAAATGAGTTATATTTTTAATTTTTAACATCAAAAATGATACATTTCTTTCAAAAAACGTGAACCAGTCCCTTTAACCCCCAGGGTAAATAGCCACTTTTACAGCTTTAGATTACAGTGTAGTTACATCAGAACAAAATTGCTATCAAATTACAAAGCTTGCCGATGTATTGACTCCTGGGTCCCCAGGTATATGAACTACACTTTTTGAATCTGACTTCAATCTTTTGATGGCAGACTTGGGGAAAGCCAAACTGATTAAACATCTTTCTTTTTGAAATTCAATTTGGATAAAAAACGGAATGTTCCTACAAGAGTTTCTTTGAAGGGTGTCAACGTCGATGAGGAGGCGTAAATGAGGAGGTGAACGGAGAGACAAATTGATGTGTCTCGGTGTATGATTTATTGGCTGTAAGCTGGAAAAAAATCTGCCAATGTAGAATTGTAACAAATATTTCACGAATCCATTGGAATGAATATTTATAGAATGTGCAATTAAGAGGGAAGGAACCCTGAGCATTTTACTGTATCCCATAGACACTCGCATTTATAGGTATGGTGATGTATATAGTTGCATGATTATGCAATTTCAAACTAGACAGACTAAATGTGTTTGATATTTTAAAAGTGAAATTCAGTGTGTCACTGCCTGGGTCTGTATTGAAAACATAAGTACTCTCATCCTCAGCTGATCTTGGTGGGAGAAAACAGAAAGGTTGCTAAACATTTGTGATGGTTGCAGTTGTCTCTTGTCAGAAAGGAGCTGCTTCCTATGTACTTGGACTGATGAGATGACCAGGATGTAACAAGCTTTTGTTGGTTCACAGTAGTAGTCATACAGAAACATAAGGTTTGTTGGTGCTCATAATTAGGAAATTTTACTTAATTACAGAAACAGCCAAACAGGTCAAAAATCAGATTTCAATACAGCACCACCAATATGCAAATGACTGTTTGATGTGGATAGAGATATTTAGAAAATGAGGGTGGACTATTGATTCTTTTGGTTTGGTTATAAGAGTAATGATGTGTTGTTTTATATCAGTTACATCGTATCACTGTCACCAAGTGTCCTTGGCTCAATGTCGTTACTTCCCTTTTTAATTGGTACTTTGCCAACAACTAATAAGGATAGCTCACCAACACTTGTCATTGATAGCTTGTCAGTGGTTGTCATTGATAGCTCATCATATCTTGTCATTGATTGGTCATCAAGAGTTCAGACTTATATCCATGAGAATAAGATAAAAAGTCCCAGTGAAAATACATGTAAATCATTCAACAAAACTGGTCCCATGAAATAAATCATTTCAGAAAAATTAATCCCCATGAAAATCTACTATTTCATCAAAGTTAGTCTCCATCAAACGAAATGATCCTTTTCATAAAAATTAGTCCCCTGGAAATAAATCTTTAAACATGTAATTGCATACTTAGTAATAAATACAGGTTTTTTGCATATGCAATACAGCCTACTTTACAATAGCCGGTATCAGCCCCCGGGGCTGATGTCCATATCAGCCCTGCAGATCCGCATCAGATCCCTTGCGGAACCCCTCTATCCGGAACTCCTCTGGTTTTTTCCGCTTCAATATTCTGCAGACGAACATAAACAACATGAACATGGATGAACATGAAGGAAGAGAAAATACTTTTGAATCGCGGGCAAACAGATTAATCAAACTCAAAATATATGTGTGGATTAAATACCGCTGATGTTGGTGAAAATTCTTACTGTATTACGATGGATTTAGAATCGGTGCAACCCACAGAACTAAGTCCTTAAAATTGTACCAGCGGCTACTGACACAGGGACCGACACACAGAATGACCATGAAGATACTGGGGATAAATGTACTTTTGACTTTGATAAGGAACTAAAAAATGCAAACACAAGTAGGAAAACTGATTCAGATTTAAGGAAATTTACTACTTGCCTTAGGAAGAGTAACGAATTGAGAAAACCAGAGGAAATCCCGGTCGGGGAATTAGATATGCATCTTGCGAGATATTTTATGAATGTAAAGAAATCATGCAAATGGGGAGGAATATGAACCTGATACACTGAAGTCAATTCAAGGTAGTGTAAATCGTTATTTTTCAGACAAAAATCTGAACATAAATATTATAACAAAGATATAAGTGATACGAGTTCTTGTCAATGTTGATTACGTTTTATCTGTTCAAGTAGATGTTTGTATGTTATTACTAAGTATGTAATAAACATAATAAAACACCCATTTCCATACCACACCCTGTATCAGCCCGAGACACCAATATCAGCCCTCAGGCCTTTGGCCCTCTGGCTGATATTGGTGTCTCGGGCTGATACAGGGTGTGATATATGGAAATGGGTATGTGTTATTCTCTATGTATCATTATAGACATATAGCCCTGGTAAATCTTTAAACATATTTTTTGTAGTAACTCTCTGTATCACTATAGGCATATAGCCCTGGTAAATCTTTAAACATGTAATAACTCTTTATCACTATAGACATATAGCCCTGGTAAATCTTTAAACATGTAATAACTCTGTATCACTATAGGCATATAGCCCTGGTAAACCTTTAAACATGTAATAACTCTCTGTATCACTATAGACATATAGCCCTGGTAAATCTTTAAACATGTAATAACTCTGTATCACTATAGGCATATAGCCCTGGTAAATCTTTAAACATGTTGTAACTTTCTGTATCGGCCACTATAGACGTATAGCCTTGGTAAATCTTTAAACATGTAATAACTCTGTATCACTATAGGCATATAGCCCTGGTAATGCAGGTTTAGGAATCGAATAATCATTCTGGTGACCATAGACCATAGATTGATTGTTAAAGAATCTTTAATGGTATTGATTCATGCCAAAAAGTCATGGCTTCACACCCACAGTTGATGAGAAGTTAATTGAAATAATTCAGAGAGGAAACAAATCAAAATGCATTCCATCAACTGTCTCTCAATTTGTTTCTGTAAGAAACCATTTTGAAACTGATCTTTGACCAATTGGAGGACTAGTGACTGAAACCCTACATCTCAGTTCAGTGGTGGCTGCTGCACTGTACACCTATTCTAGATGATCTTCTGTAAAGAAGAATCAGATAATGCCAGTGACTTTATTTAGAGGCTACCATCTCTCTTAGGATCTTTTCATCTGTGTTAAAAGATGATAAGATGACTGCAACGTCATTTTTACCATCAGTATAGGAAAATTTCCTTTCGCTAGGAAGCAATTTTCATGCATGATTTAAGTAGCTTTATTTCTGTGCTGGCTACAAATAAAGCAGTATCTTAATTTTCTCTTCCTCTCTATTTTTATTTTCTCTGTACCTATTGACATAGCCGCTATTTATGTATTTCTCCCCTTGTACAGCATGTTGGCGCTGTCATGATGACGTATATAGATAAAGCTGTATTTCAAAAACATTTTTAAAGATTTCCTGTAAAATTTTTGTTTTCTATTTGAACTTTTAAAAATGTTAGAATCAATAGTACTGGCATTATAACTTATAGAGCAGGATTTTAATGGTGAAGAACTTTAAGGGGGCAATTCCTTTTGTCTTCACCTGCAGCCCTGTAATAGAGAATCTCTTTTGATATAGGAACTTCTGTTATTGATATAATGGATTCCACACCAGGATAGAAATACTTTGTATTAAAACCAAAATGTCTAATTTGCACAAGGAAGTTTTTATCAAAAGAGATTCACCTTTGATGAGACAATACTGTGGCCAGACTTGGGAGAGAGAAAAAGATACAGAATTTAGATTGTATTAAGGATGAGAAAGTGTATGTGATATAGTTACTGTGATGCGGTTGTGATATAGTTACTGTGATCCGGTTGTGATATAGTTACTGTGATGCGGTTGTGGTATAGATACTGTGATGCGGTTGTGGTATAGTTACTGTGATCCGGTTGTGATATAGTTACTGTGATCCGGTTGTGATATAGTTACTGTGATGCGGTTGTGGTATAGTTACTGTGATGCGGTTGTGGTATAGTTACTGTGATCTGGTTGTGGTATAGTTACTGTGATCTGGTTGTGATATAGTTACTGTGATCCGGTTGTGGTATAGTTACTGTGATGCGGTTGTGGTATAGTTACTGTGATCCGGTTGTGGTATAGTTACTGTGATCCCGTTGTGGTATAGTTACTGTGATCCGGTTGTGATATAGTTACTGTGATCCGGTTGTGATGAATATCCATGCCACATCAAATTGTTATGGTAATAAGAAATGTTTATTCCTTATCACACATTCAACAAATCCAGTAGAATTTCAGTAAATATAGGAAGTTGTATTGATGTCTTCTGTGACTAGTAGGACTCGTTCATTTCAAAGCAAATAAATCTTGAAATGTAAACAAATTAAATATGAATTGAAATATTGCAAAAAAGTTTTGAATAGTTAGGATTTGTAAAAAGAGAGATGAAAGTTCTTATGAGTACAGTAAAATATCTCTATCTCGAAGTCTGAGGGACCTCGAAAAAACTTCGAGATATTCGGGGGTTCAAGATATCCAAAATCAATCTTGAATATTTCTTTTGAAGGAGGATATTTGATGCATAGTATGGGATTTGCATTATAAACAACCCTGTCGCCGTTTCTTATAGTTTAATGCTAGTTGATAAATTAATATTGTGAAATTTCAAAGACAAACATTTCTGGTTTTTTAATATATAAACATTGAATTCACAATGTGTTTCAAAATTAAGATGATCGTGAAAATTTGTATGCTTACTTTACTGTCCAGGCTCAACTGGGATGTATAGCAATTGTGTTGTAGTGAAAGAACCTATCACGTAAGAAACAAAAAAGACGGATTTTTTTATTCAAAAAAAAACAAACTTTTAAATGTTTATTAAATAAATTTTCGTGTTTTCTCTGTTCTAGTTTTAATGATGAATCTTGAATTATTAAATGCATTATCGTTATTATGAGCATAACCTTCAAGCGCACTTCGACAATTTTGTGCGTTTATCTAACCCACATGTTAAGGATATAGCATGTGTCATTTAAAACACCATCCCTGGAATTGGGCATGTGAGTTCATAATTGGCCGTTAACTTCACCCATAATGTGGAAAAGCATCACTAATTACCCAAGCTGTTGAACCAATTATTGGGACCTGGGTGTACTCAAGAAAGGCAAGTGAGGATTAGTGGTCATTAATTATTATTGGTGTAGCCACGTGTGTGAATGTGAGACTTAATGACACCAGGTATGGTAAGCAGAGCGGAAAAATGACTGCACTTCCAGATAAACCAGGTGAATTTAGGGCATGGGATCTTGAAAATACTTTGACATAAGTGGAGTATTCGAGATTCCCGTGTTCGAAATATCAGAAGTTTTTAAAATCATTTATATAGGGAAAACGGCCGGGACCGGCGGTCGACTTCGACTCAAGCGGGGTATTCGAGATAAACCATATTCGAGATACAGATATTTTACTGTAGTTTTATCATCTAAAGTGTTCATAAAAGTTTGCATCAAGTCATATGATTATTCCAAATCTCTTCAAGAAAGATTTTTGTAAACATTAGATGTTTTTAATTCAATATCATGTGTGATGAAATTACGGTATGATGGATATTTTCTGCAGTTTTAATTTTTTGCGGTTTGATCCCTGAATGGTAGCTAATTCTACTGAGTAATGTAAACAAATGCAATATGTCATATTGAGTTAAGGTAGTCCTCAGATACTTACAGTGCTCAGTAAAAGCCCGAGTACTCCACAGCAGGGTTAAGGTGTCCCGAGTAAAATAACAAGTAATAACAAAATATTCATATCAAAGTAAAATTCTTTCAAGCATCGCATATTTATAGTAAAAGTTGTCTGTCAATACATAAACAAACATCGTACCATGTGGGGAAATCCTTTGCTTAACTATTACGTCATCATACAAGTGATGTAGAGCTATTTTTATCTGCTAGACTTTTAGTTGTTTATCACCTCGTTACAGGTGAAAGATGCACTCAAATCATTTGCAGTTTGGGCTTGATATGTCGACATTGATATGGTAAATTTAAAGAGTGATACGTACAATATCCTCTCAAATATAGCAATTTCCATAATCTCAACTCAAATGTTTGGCATTTTCCACATTCACATCCAAATCGTATCGAAACGAGGCAAAATATTGTACCTTCCATATCAAAATCCTAAATCTGCAACTAGTTACCTTTCTGAATATGCCTTGATCGAAATAAAATATCGTCATCTTTCACCTGTGCCGAGTCGATATGTACATGCATTGGTTTTCTTTATTCCAAATTTCTATACACACCGGGGGCGATATCAAGGTCACAAAGTGATGTAAAGATTACTTTACAGTCTTTTGTGTACATACTATATATATAAAATATGACTTATATATTATCGAAGAAAACTGGGGAAAAAATCATCTGACAAACAGGTTTAAACACATACAGCTTGAACACTAGATAACGGCAATAAATAGCGAGAAAATATTATGACATTTTCCCCGCGATACAACTATAGACCTGTATGTCGTGATGTACTTTTATATTGTGATGTCATATAGTATGAAGTGCACCGAGGTACATTTTATGATGTTTGTTTTAACTTTACTTGGGACACCTTAACCCTGCTGCGTCTATAAAATGTATAGAAAAGATATCAAAGTATGTAGTACAGTATGATGCGTGTGCTGACAACTATGTTTCTTTTTTTATGCCCATCTTCAGATGGGACGTATTATGTTACAGTGATGTCTACATCCTTCCATCAGTCCATCTGTTTGGGGTTTTCTGTTTCTATTTTCATTTCTCTGTCACATATCAAGCTGAAACTTGCTATGTAGCTTCTTTGTGGATCACTCTAGATCATGTTGCAATTTTAAACCATTTCAACCTCTCTTGCAGGAGTTTTGCCCCTTTTATTGAAAATTATTTCTGTTTGGAGGGTACATAATTTGTCCATCTAATTCCTCCCACAATTTTCAAGTGAGGTCCTTCTTATTTTACAGAGAAATTGTAGGAGTATGGAAGATGTGCAATGTGGGAAGGATTGTGTTTTTCCTTCAATTTTTTGAGAAAATTACATGTTGTTGAACTTTATAAGTCAGCTTTGAGGAAATATTATTAAGTGAGTCTATGGTTTGCCCTTTTAACTCCTCTCACAGTTTAGAGGCTAGAACCTTTGTAAGCAATTTGAAGTGTACTGCAAGAAGTTTTATTCTCAACAATTTTAATTTTCTTTGATGTTTGAAATATTTACAGGTTGTTGAACTTGGTCAATTTTGGGGAAATATTTTCCACACAGAACTCTTGCTTTGTCTATTTACCTCGATCCTGTCAGTTTTTAAGCTAGGACCTTTTATTCTTGCACATTGCAAAAGAAAGTATATGGCTGATACTACCTTAAGTAAAGTTCTACAAATCATGGCTTAAGAAAAACACCCTACATGATAAGCTTGTCACGGGTGTGTTATGTACCGTTTACATTTTCCTAGTAATTTATTTATACAGAAAAAAAAATGAAAGCCCACGATGTTGCCATGGCCTTGAAATATATGCACAATCTAAACTGCCTAATGGCAGAACTTGAAAATTAAGATACCCATCTCATATTGATCGAGCCACAGGTGATATTTTTGGATGGTAATTTAGTGTTGTAAATGATGAATTAAACAAGTTTGCAAAGACAAGAATTTTAGACATCCTTTTAAAATGCACATGCATTATTTAAGGGTTTTTAGCATAAGGAATATGATTTTAATGATTGGTGTTGTGAAAGGGTAAAACATAAAAAAAATATTTAATATGTGTAGGTTTTAGAAGTCATAATTTTCCTCATATCAAAGGCTATACATTCAAAACTTGACTACTATATATGCATTTTCATCACTTTGAGATCAACAAAATGGTTTTTTAGATGAAAACTTATTAAGAAACACACATTCATATGTATTACTATTTTTTTAATTCATATTAAAGAAACATATTTCCATTGATACTGTGAAAGTGGTTATTTTTGCTTATAAGTATGCGTTTTTCCACGCCCAACATTACGCGTGGGGAAAAAATATGTGGTAACTGAATATGATATATTTTATATCAAATATTTATACCTATATGTGTGGGGGAAATTTACATGCTTAATATGTGACCTTATAATTAGTGTAGATTTTCCCCACACATAAATAACCACTTTTACAGTAATTCAGAATGAATAACTCTAAACTTGGTTGTGTCATGGTTATGGTGTTTTTATGCCCTGCAAATCAGAGATTCAAGGGCATATAGTTTTTATCTGTTTGTGTTCTTGGCCATAACTTTTGAATGGATGGTGATGGAGCTTGCATATTTCATGTATATTTCTTATGCCAAGACCTTTGATTTAGTATTAAAAAATTTGACCTTGTGACCTTGAACTTGGGTTTGAACTACTTATGAAAAACTTTAACCTTGGCCATATAGCTTTGAATGGTTGGTAATAGAACTTTCATATTTCACATATGTATTTCTTGTAACAAGACCTTTCTTTGGGTACCAGAATTTTTTTTGTTTTTTTTTTTTTGCTGTCATACAGGGACATCGGAGTTTCACAAACACATCTTGTCTAATGCTTGTTTCTTTGAAATGAAGTGTACAATAACTGGAGATACACGAATAGGCAGAGCTAGGAGTCACATGACACATTTTTACAACTATGTCGTGTAAATAAATCATTGAACACTCCGTGCAAATCTCTCCAAAAGAGAAATTTCAATTTGAAAAAAAAAGATATACTGACAATATCTTTGTTTGAAATGATAAAACTTATACGGGTTTCTGACAATGAATGTTAGGAATTTATATCATGTGGACTTCCTGTAAACGGAGGAAGACGTAGTTACTGATGCTGTGTGGAGAAATTGAAATAAACCAAATATTTGGTGAAATTGATATTCTAGACATTTTGGATGTTGACAAAGCACGGAATCTTCAACTTAAACCCCCCTCCTCCCCATTAAGTGCTTGTCAATGAACAAATTCTGTTTCAGAACATCCAAATTAAAGTCAATATCCAAGGGGTCCAGAAACTCATCAAATCTGCTATAACATCCATGTTGCATTTAGAAATCCCCAATGTCCATTCTCATGGGTAATAAAATTCATGCAGTAATTAACCACTGGTCACATGATATATGATGGATTGATTGATTGATTTTACGTCTTGTCGAGAATTTTTCACTCATATTGACACGTCACCAGATGTAGGTGAAATACCACAAATTTAGACCTATGCTTAGCGCTCAGGACTGTAGCAGTGAGGGTTCTTTATTGTGATAATGCCTGCCACGACACTGGACCTCTGTTTTAAAGTCATATCCGAAAGACCTGTGATAAGCATCTCACTAAATAAGTATACAATAACTGTTACATGTATCTCACTAAATAAGTATACAATAACTGTTACATGTATCTCACTAAATAAGTGTACAATAACTATTACATGTATCTCACTAAATAAATATACAATAACTATTACATGTATCTCACTAAATAAATATACAATAACTATTACATGTATCTCACTAAATAAGTATACAATACCTGTTACATATATCTCACTAAATAAGTGTACAATAACTGTTACATATATCTCACTAAATAAGTGTACAATAACTATTACATATATCTCACTAAATAAGTGTACAATAACTGTTACATGTATCTCACTAAATAAGTGTACAATAACTATTACATGTATCTCACTAAATTAATATACAATACCTGTTACATGTATCTCACTAAATAAGCATACAATAACTATTACATGTATCTCACTAAATAAATATACAATAACTATTACATGTATCTCACTAAATAAATATACAATAACTGTTACATGTATCTCACTAAATAAGTACACAATAACTGTTACATGTATCTCACTAAATAAGTACACAATAACTGTTACAATATGTATCTCACTAAATAAGTGTACAATAACTGTTACATGTATCTCACTAAATAAGTGTACAATAACTATTACATGTATCTCACTAAATTAATATACAATACCTGTTACATGTATCTCACTAAATAAGCATACAATAACTATTACATGTATCTCACTAAATAAATATACAATAACTATTACATGTATCTCACTAAATAAGTGTACAATAACTGTTACATGTATCTCACTAAATAAGTATACAATAACTGTTACATGTATCTCACTAATTAAGTATACAATAACTGTTACATGTATCTCACTAAATAAGTATACAATAACTGTTACATGTATCTCACTAAATAAGCATACAATAACTGTTACATGTATCTCACTAAATAAGTACACAATAACTGTTACATATATCTCACTAAATAAGTATACAATACCTGTTACATGTATCTCACTAAATAAGCATACAATAACTATTACATGTATCTCACTAAATAAGCATACAATAACTATTACATGTATCTCACTAAATAAGTACACAATAACTATTACATGTATCTCACTGTGTGTTTAAAAGTGAAGTGTTCTTTTTTTTTAGAATTGGATGTACTCTGGGCTTCTAGGCACAAATGTTTTTATGAATTTGGTCACTATATATCTTTGACAAAATAGTTGCAAAATTCAATAGAAACACAGGGTTTTCAATATTGAAACATGGTATGGATATTTACCATAAATATTGTATTTGATTTCAATTAAGACCGTTAATTACCATTTAAAACCAAATTTTTTGATCCATGATAACATAGCTATTGTATCCGCACTATGAAATCCTGTAATCAAATAGAGACAGTTACTGGATGACCGTGGACAGAATTGATCCTGATTTTTCAGATGCAGCTAACTGGTCACTGGTGACAACATTGCTAATGACTTGCTTTTGGAGGCAATAAATATATTATCGTTAATTTAACATTAATAGGAGAGAACACCCATGCAGTCAAGTGTTTCTGTGTACCGTCCTTAAATGATAGGCAGGCCATTGATTTTTATTGCAGAATTAGTTGTCTAGGTTCTGTATGAGTCTCTTCTGTTGGATGCACCCACTCACTTTCACAGAACCATTTATCGTTCTGAAGGGAACCATATTCCCGTTAACACCTTGGTTTTCCGGTGTGCAATTGTTACCTGGATAAATTTGCCTAAAATGTAATCTTGCAGTAAGAGTTCCATTAGTCACCTTCTCATTTACATCAGTGAATGGGCAGTTGCATGATAAGAAATCATTGGAGATTGTTTGATTTTAGCTTTAAAAGTGCAGGTTATAAAATATGTTCAATCACTCTGCACTTATCTTTTAGGTTGTGCAGTTAAGGAAAGGGGAAACCATTTATAGGGCTTTGGTGATTTTCACAACATCAGCAACTTGTTATACATGCAATGTGATGAATACAGAGAAGAACTTACAATGCATTGAGTTGATTTTTATAATGCATCAGGGGAGACAACTTCAGGATATCCACACTCCTCCTGAATTCAAGGAAGGAATTGTAATGCTGCAATGATTGGGGGTATGTATTACTTTTTTTCAGGTTAACTTTACAACTTTAGAATTATTCATAAAGAAAGCATATATCCAGATAAAATAAGAAGTTTATATCAAAGTATTTCAATTTCCCTTCTTTTTTAAAGTCAAATTTAAATTAGTGAAATTGCTCATTTTTGTGAACGATATTCTTTCAGAAAACATAACGTATAGCTTTGGACAAAGTTTTTCTGTCATATATGTATACTGGAAAGATAAATCTATATACATAGATAAGTTTGCTTTTGATGTTTGCTAGAGGAAAAACTGTGTAAAAAAAATAGACATTTTATGTTTTGATATTGAAATCGACATCAAAATGTCATATTTATGATGTTCTGAATCTGTGTCATTTTGATCGTGACAAATTGAAAATAAGTGAATCGCATGGGGATTCACAAAATACTCTTAATTATGAAACAAAAGACAGGATTATACTGCTGCTGACTTTGATTGGCAAATAGATCAAGCCCTCATCAAGATAAGAATGAGCACTTTGTACATAGATGTTCAGATCCTAACAGTTATAGTGAATTTAATTGGTTCATGAGCGGGACTTTGTATTCTTCTCTAACAACTAATAAACTTTTGTGGGTATATCATCACATATAGTTTTATGGTGTGTGTTTTTGAGTGAATTCGAGTGAACAGGAAACTGGTACATCTATTAATTCAGTATCAAATTTAATTGATTTCTCATTTTGTTTCAAACAACTGCACTTCATAGCAACATAATCTAAATATTTTACAGCTTTCATTTCATTGATTCAACACTTTTATCAAAAATTTTATACATTTCTGTATCAATTTGTACACATGCATTATTTATTATATTCAGTTACTTAGTGATAAATTGCAATTCGTTGAGACTATTTTAGCACATGTATTTTTTGTAAATAAGTAATGGGGATAGAGAAGGCAGTTTTAGAAATAAAAATTGAGAGGAACCAAAAAAAAAAAAAAACTATTTCCTATCTAGCAGGAAGTTAAATTTGTGATTTTATTTATTTACATATATAAATCTAACTGCAAAACAACAAAGACAAATTAGATTGTTACAGGGGAAACCCAGCTTATCAATATTGTGATATATGTACTTGAAAGGAAAATATTTAAGCAAATTATCTGAGTATCTTAAACATTTTAGAACTTGAGTACATACTTTAATCTGTAAACTGTCATCAATAATGCTAATTTAATTTGATATGTTGACTCTGAGAAGGCAAATTAGCTGGCTTACTTGGCTGTCATATAGACGAGATGCATGGTGATAGTCGTCAAAAAATTAATTCTCTCAGCAAACTAATAGATTGTGAAAGAAGACAGAGAACGGACTTTTAGGGAAATGGTCATTTTTTATTAGTCTTGTGTTTTGTCATGTTAGAAACACAATGTGCGCATGCACATATGCTTAGGAAGCACTTGGGTAAGTACTTGCATAGAAATATAGTAGGAGTTGAAATTTATATTAGTTACAGTTTTTATCATGATACAGTATCTGTGTGTGGATCTATGTATGAGATTAACAGTCCTTTATTAGTCCCGGAGTGTGGATTGGGAAATTCCACCAAGGGGATAAGATTCGTAGTCCAGGACTCTGGGATGAGGCTTTGCTGAAATCTTGTTTCGCATGAGTAAACAATGAAGGATAAGTTTTCTCACATTTTATCCACAGTTTAGTCCATTAATTCAGGACCTCTAGGAAAATTCAAAATTATGAGCTTAAAGACACTTGCTACCAAAGAAATTTTCGACCTCCATTTGTACTTCTTTTTCTTTTTTTTTTAATACAATTTTTAACAAACTTGGGACTGAAGAGTATTTATTGATACTTATTTACCAACCTAGAGCAATTTTTCAATCAATGTGTGAAAAGGAAGCAAACAATTACAGAGTGTCTCGATATGGAGAAGCTCTGAAATCAAAAGACCCAGTAAACACCAATATTTTGATCCACTTGAGTTAATTCAGTGTGTAATGTTGATATTTTTACATGCTTTGCATATTTATTCACATTTTGTTTAGAAATATTTGAGAACAGAGAATTTTGATTTGTTTGTATCAAGTGTTCTTAAATACAACAACTAATTAGACAGTCAGAGATTGATTGATATGGTTATTGTTTAACGTCCCACTTGAGAATCTTTCACTGGTATGGACTATGGAGATGTCACCATTGCCGGTGAAGGGCTGCAGAATTAAGGCCTATGCTCTGCGCTTACAGCCTTTGAGCAGGGAGGGATCTTTATTGTGCCACACCTGCTGTGACACGGAACCTCGGTTTTTGCGGTCTCATCCGAAGGACCGCCCCATTTAGTCGCCTTTTACGACAAGCAAGGGGTACTGAGAACCTATTCTAACCCGGATTTCCATGGGACGATAGTCAGAGAGAGTATATCCAAAAATGATTTGTACTTTATTTGTAAACTAAAACAAAACTCAAGGCTGTTTCCAAGAAAACTTCATGTATATCAAATAGAAATTTGAAGAAAAGAATACAAAATATTTTACTTCACCAAGTTATGTTAATCATAAAAATATACATCATAATTAATTACGTTGCAGCAGTGTAATATAGAGAAATTCAACAGGGTTGTCTTACGTACACCAAAACACACTGTTTTACTCTGGTAATTATGAGAAAATGATTTCCTTCTTAAATTGATCATTTTGTGCAATGAAAATGATTATATTGATTTTGAAATGTAGACAGTTTATGTCAGTGTGGTGTGGGATGTTGATGAATTTCATAAGATATGGGTGTATAGATAGGAATCTATAGCGTTTGAAATTAATTTGTAGACAAAGGGGAAGTGAATACATGCATCACATTGGAGACAGGATGCAGTGTTTCCCTGAATCACTTGAGATTATTTTTTTCATTAGTCATATACCCCTGGTATATATATATATATATATTAAAATTAACAGGAGGAGATCTAATCCTTTCACTCTTTTTTATTAATGTGTACATTGGATACTGAGTTGTGGCAGTGATGCAATTATCACAAATTATTGGCTGTGAATTAATAATGTGCAAAAAAGCTAGATGGGATCAATAGACTTCCTATGACAGCATGTACATATTCAATTGGACAGCTGGTGAACAGGTCCCTATAATTGGACAACAGATTTCTCCAAGGGTCTTATGGATCATACAGTCCTGTGTGGATAATAGATAGTTGGATTTCAATATTTTTGGGTGAATCACAAAATTTCTTGTATTATTTTTGTTTGTTTGTTTTTTCTTCCAAAGTTTTAAGGTTCTTATACCAGTGTTTCTTTAGCACAGCTGTCAATAAATTCTGTCACTTAATGTTTTTTATTATGAGGCAAATGGAAGTTTACAAAGGGATTTTATTGAATTTTTGTTTTTTCTTCTTCACAAAATTAATGTTTTTCCCCTGATGTATAACTTTCATGGAAAACAACACCCCCAAATATTAACTAATGATAAATTCTAATATTTCATATGAATAGTATAAATCATTTAGTGATGCATACAACATTTTTGATATTTTATATTTTTAGATAAAAAAAATATATATGAAGTTGCTTTATATTTGTGTGGTCTTATGTGACAATGCTAACATTGGTATTGATTTTACACTAATTGACGATATTTGTCATTTTTTTTTTATTCTTGCAGACTTGACTCTATGGTGGAATGGGAAGAAGATGGCCGTATCGAGTTTATTTCTTGCTGATGTGCATGTTTTACATGCTAATGGTTTTTTTCTTCCACGGACAACTGCAACTAGAAATCCTTCAAAACAAGCAAATGAAAGGCATTGTCAAACATGTTCATGCTGCTCTGCTAAAATTCAATGAAAACACGGATAATGCAATCGGATTGAGGAGGGAACTGTCTCACTATAAGATTCATAATGAATCATTACGTAGAGGACCCACATTGCCTATGACAGACGGCTGCTTCAATTCCCCGAAGAATACACGATACGAGTTTCAGACCGTGATCCCCAATAGCCTGTATGTGTACTCAGCATACTTAGATGTTAGAGGCAGCCAGGCCTATGTGAGGGTTATGACCATTCTAGCCAGAAAGAAAAAAAACAGTATTCAAGTGACTTGCCATTTTAGTGACCAGAATGGATGGAATATCAGTGCTGTTGTATATGAAATGTGTGAAAATCATAACAAAATGTTGGGTGGGTACATCTTATCTTGCCCAGTGTATAAGGATTCCAAACCATGCCATGTTGTGATTGAGGCTAGAGAATCAAATTCCTCCGAACCAAAGTTTGTGTCTGTCGGTGTAACGCGGATTTCATCAAACACAGCACCGTACAGTTTTGGGTTGTGCATTCCACCCCTGTTTGGTGAGGTTGATAAAGGGAGGCTAGTAGAGTTTATAGAATTAAATCAATTACTTGGTGCTCAGCATTTCATATTTTACGATTTTCACATATCAAAAAAGGAAACTAAACAAATTCTTCAGTATTATAAGGAGAGGGGTGTGGTTACTGTGTTACCGTGGATTTTACCCAGGGATATTAAGGAACCTTGGCTGTGGTACCATGGCCAGTTAGTGGCCCACAATGACTGCATGTACCGAGCCATGAGTCTCTTCAAGGTCATGGTGCTGCAAGACATTGACGAGTACATTGTGCCACACACTTCCCACAAAACATGGTTTGAGGCATTGTCTGAACTTTTACAAGACAGAGTGGTTGGCCTCAGCTTTCACAGTGCATTCTTTGATCCAGGGGACCAAAATTCACCATCTCTTGTCACCATGACACAATTTTCAAGAACTGCAATGCATAGCAAGGTTCGAACTAAGGTTATGGTCGAGCCCTCAAAGATATTTGAGGTTGGAATTCATCATGTCAGCAAACCACTTCAAGAGGATTTTAATATTAAGACGGTTGATACTAAAATAGCCAATCTTCACCATTATAGAAAGTGTGTCAAAAACTATGGAATGAAATGTGATAAGTTTGAAGATGATAGGACAATGCTCAAATATTCTAATGTTTTAAGAAACAGATTCAGTTATATCATGAATCTCACTTTAGCATGATTTCGTAATGTGCATCAATTTTCAGTAATGTTCTTCAAAGGATTTTTATGCTCCCTGAAATATTTCTGGGGGGCATAATAGTCAATGTTGTGTCCGTCCGTCCGTCCGTCCAAGCTCATGTCTCCTGAACCTTTCATCAAAAATGGATATAATTGATCACAAATTTTCCTTTAGACAAGGACTTGTGCACAAGGTCTCTTAGGTCATTTAGGAAAGGTTAAGGTCACTCAGAACATATAAAAGTTCCTTATTTCAACATTCCCATCTCCTTAATAACCTCTCATCAGAAATTGATCATAATTGATCACAAATATTCCTTGGGACAGGGGATTTTTGGACCAAGGTCATTTTGGAAAGGTCAAGGCTACTCAGAAAAGATTCCTCATATTAGGAAAAACCTTCATTTCAACATTATTTCAACAGTTATTGATCTTTTGGATCAAGGTCATTTTGGAAAAGGTCAAGGTCACTCAGAGAGAAAAAAACTTCCTTATTTAACAGTTTTTTTTATAACAGGAATGATCATATATATCACACAAATAAGTAATAGGCAAATGACTTTTTAAGATTACCCAAGGTCATTATGTAAAGGTCAAGGTCACTCAACATAAACCTTATATATATATATATATATATATATATATATATATATTAAAAAACCCTTCATTTCAATAGTCATTGCTCATACTGTCATTTTTCATATGAAGTAGTTCATTGGTTAGATGCAGTTTGGGGAGCATCGATCAGTTTTACTGGTAATAAGTTTAATTAGATTAACAAATGAATATTTTAATTTTGACAGTTCTTTGAACTGATTTTTTTTTCAACTCTTTCCCATTTTAAACTACTTTGTTGCAATTTTTGCCTAAGTTCCAGATTTAAACGCAACCAGATGTCTCCCTTTAGACTTTGTTCTACTTTGAAACTTTATTATTATTTATTTATAACAGTATGATATAGAATTGGAATCAATTTTAACAGTCAGTGGCAATCATCGTTATGATCTAGTCACACGGTTACCCAAGCAGGCGGTATGGACACGTGATATGTATTTTAATTGTTAGGACAAATGAGAGAGAGAACTAGATTATATCGACTTACAACGACAAAGTTTTTGTGATGACAATTGAAAAAGTCTTGCCAAGCTTTTATAGCATTGCATAATCCTTCTCCTTTTTCTGTTCATATTGAAAATTAAAGTGCTGGGAGAAATGTTTTGAATATTGTAATTGTAATTGGTGTACATGATATTTTTTTTTTATGTAATATTTATTTTTAAACCATGAGAGATGAAAGCAAGATACACCAACAAGGACAGAAATGTATTATAGTAATGCTTGAAGATTTTGGGTGTAAGAATGCATTGATTTATTACCTTTTATAGGCCATAGTCTTAGTACTGATAAGAATGCTAAATGTAAATTCAGTGGTGCCGTATATTGATCTCATTTGTCTGTGCAGAATGTTTCATTCACTTACAGTACTGTTAGATTAATGATTGACTCTGTTTATTTACTGTACATGTACTTTGGAAATTTGTGTCCATTAAATATGATTTAATGATATAAATGAATTAGATTGAATAATTGTAGATGTGTGTCTCTTGCATCAGTTAATAATTTGCAAAGTGTGTCAGATTGTAGCAGTGAAAACAGTCTTCGAGTCATGTTCCAAGATAATGCTTGGAAGTTGTGCTGAGTATACATTTACATACATGAAAGTTGTGATAAGATGCATTTAAGCAGAAAGTAACATTAGGTGAAAATTTCTCAGGATACAGTTGCTGTATCAGCAAAATGTCTTGTATGTTATGGTCATTTAAGGGAATTATTTTATCAGTGCTGTGATTTGGATACTTGGACAAAATATAGATGTCAATACATTGTATATTTAAGGACCAAATGGTAAAAGAATGTGTATCGTAGCCCTAATCTCGAGTGTAAATTGGAATTACATTTGATAGCAGAAGTGTTTGAATAGATTTGCTACTTTTGAAAGTTGAAATACAATGTAGTTATAAATTTAGTTATGAATCATGAATTCAGTATGTACAGTGTTACAATGCGTTCTTTTCTCGCAATTTTTGTTAGACTTGACAAAAATCTACAAAAATCTAGTTTTTTCTGAGCTGTTGGCTTTTGAATGTATCGGCTAAAATATCAACCATATTCAATTTAAAATGTTTACATTTACTTTTTAATCTTTTTGATAAAGAAGCATTGAAAGTTTTAATAACATCTGCTTATAACTGTAAAGACCGAATCACTAAAGCGTGTCAGGTGGATGAACACGCTCGAGCATGACGTCGACATCTCCCCGTATGCAGAATGAAATCAATTAAAGCTTTTTTGCCCATTCCCATCTCAGACATAAATGCACCTCATTCGATGCTTAGAGAAGTTGATCTTGCTTTAATGTGGTTAATATTACCAACCAAACTCCAGAAATTAATCCAAATTCGGTATTTTTCAACTATTCTTCATTCTGTAATTGGACTTCCAATTTTTCAAAATGACAGCATTCCTGACTGACACTGGTTCACTGCTTTATAGTGATAGTATACCTACGCTGTTTACAATTAGATAAGATGTGAACTGTTTAAAATTCAGATTGTACAACTTTGTTAATAGTTTGATGTTTATGATATATAATTGAAAATCAATCAAGAATTGGATTAGGGCTGTTCCAGAAATGATCAAATGGGGGGGTCGGGCGGCAAATGATATTTTTTTGTGTGGGTGGTCGTATTTTTTCATATTTTATTTGGTCCGTGGTTGGACTGTTCAAAAAATATTTATTATGGGTAGTGGGTAGTTTCTATTGTTTTATTTTGTGCCACGTGGGTGTTGAGTTTTCAGAATATTTTTATTGTCGCTCTTGTCGTGTTGGTTACAAAGGAAAATTGAAAACGTGCTTTCGAAATGCTGCTTTCGAAATCGGAAGTAACATAGAACTATTCGAGTTGTCGCTCTTTGCAGCGCATAACTTTCCATTACGGCACTCTTCAAATTAGAGGCGCGTTTAGTAGGGTCCCTTTGGACGTGATGGCGGCAAACTCTGTTCTGTAGATTATTACAGTTTACAGTGCATTGATTTTGGGAATATTTTGAAACCAATAGGTATTCCATTTTCTAATAAAAATAGGCAAACCTTAGTTGATTTATACGAGGGTACCGATGCGTTATATTTATCAGTCAGTGTGATGGTGATATAGAGGCCTCTGGGCGCGGGCTCCATTAGAAGACAAACGATTCGTGGAAAAACATATCCATACCCATTTCATGATAATAGCATCATTTGGACTCCCAATCTTTCCAACATTCCCGCCATAGATGCGTTTGATTGTTGATGTGACATCGTTTCTTCAGAACTACTGTGATACAATGTCGCACAGGCATTACCGCGTCATTGACTAAAATGTTTGTCCCGAAAACCTCGCAAGATTTGTACCGTTTTCATTTTTAAAAATATTTTTGTGGTGGATCTGGTTAGTTTTTTTTTTTAATTAGATGGGTCATTGTAAAATGAGTTTATCAATTTGATGGGTCATGGGGTAATTTTTAAATTTTTTTTATGGGTGCTTGGTATATACAAAAGGTGCCTCCCGACCCCCCCATGTATTTATTTCTGGAATAGCCCTTATTAAATTTTTCAGCATTGCGCACTCTATTTTATTTTATGATATGACATATGTGCTGTTCCTTGGCTGTTCTTTTAATCACAACTTACTCAAAGGATTAGGTGGAAATTTTAAAATATAGATTAAAAAATGCACAGATGAAAAAAGGTTTTAAAAATGTAAATATTAACAATAAATTTGATATAAATTTTTGAAAGATGTAGTCTCATAATTGCAACTTGCCTAAGACACTAACAATGTTCACTGTACTGTTATAATTTTTTTTTAGAATATGAAAAATTACTAAGTTTTTGCTGTCAAATTTGAAAATAGGATCACTATGCTGAAAAACAGATTTTCATTTTCATTTCGGAGTACTTCAACATAGAAATCATTTAATTTCAGAGAAATCAAAATGCTAAGAATGATCAGGGTAACGTCACATGTAGTCCATTCCTCAGGACGTCAGTGTATTTATAAGTGAACAGAAACTTCTTCTTATGTGTATTTATTTGGTATACATGTGGATTAATTATTCTTTCAGACAAATAAATGTCAAACCAGTGCATGTCTCAAGTTTTATGTGTTGTTTAAATTACATGTCTGACTAAAAATTTTCTATATAGTGCTTTCATGTAATACTGTGTTCTCTTATATTTTCGTTGATTTGAAATCCAATAAAAAACATTTAAAAAATCAAACTATACTTAAAATTGTGTGAGTGTGCATGTGTGCGTGTATATTGCTGATACAATTACAGTGAAACTCCTCCAAACCTCAGAAGAAACCATGGCAGTCCTCCCTAAATATCTGCTGATTTTCTGGAGGTAACCTTAACATTTCCGTACAAATGAATTCTCACAAAACCGGCTACCTATGAAAATCGGACACCAGTTACCTCACCTGAGTTGAAAACTCAAGTGAGCTCATCTGGTCACCTATTGTCTGCCATTTAATGTCCATCTGTCTGTTAACTTTTCACCTTTTTGACTTCTCCATAACCACTGGGCCAATTTTAACCAAACTTGGCAGAAAGTATCCTTAGTTGAAGTTTGTTCAAATGTAGGGCCATGCGCCTTTCAAAGGGGAGATAATCACAAAAATAGGGTGGAGTCTTTTAATAATCTTCTCATAAACCATTGGGTCAGAAGAGCTGAAATTTACATGAAAGCTTCTTGACATAGTGCAGATTTAAGTTTGTTAAAACCATGACCCTGGGGGTAGGTTGTGGTCCTAATAGGGCCAGGAAAGTACAAATTTACCTGAAAGCTCCATGACAGTGCAGATTCAAGTTTGTAAATATCATGACCCCTTGTTGTAGGATGGATCCCTAATAGGGGATCAAAGTTTTACATACAAATATAAAAAGAAAATCTTTAAAAGTCTTCTTCTCAAGAACCATTGGGCCAAAGAAGATTTACATGAAAGCTTCCTCATATAGTGCAGATTCAAGTTTGTTAACATTACGGCCCCTAAAATAAAGAGGGCCACAATAGGGGATCAAAGTTTTACATACAAATATATATGGAAAATCTTCTCAAGAACCACTTGGCCAGAAAAGTTTACATTTACATGAAAGCTTCCTGACATAGTGCAGATTCATGGCCCTTTAGGGGTAGGTTGGGACCACAAAGGGAATCACAGTTTTACATGGGAATATATAGGGAAAATCTTTAAATATGGGCCAAAGTAACTCGTGTGAGTGATGGGGCTCTTATTAACAAATACCGGGTTACAAACAAGAGTAATGTCCCCTCATAATACCAGCCACTTTTTGAAGAAAATATTGGCCGGATGGGGGGGTGGGGGGGGTGTTGTGTTACAAAGATGTGTAATTAATTGTCACTTGGCCAGTTCAAGTGACCGACCCTTCTAAATTCTGTGCAAATTTGATAAACAGATATTGAACATGATGAAAGAATAGATGTTTTATGGCATGTCTTGAGCCAAGTGTGATGGGAAAATATCTAAGAGATTCTTTGTTTTAAATGTTTGAAGTGGTAATGTTTAAGAAAATAAAGAGATATATAAATGCATTAATCATGTGCAGAAAAATTTGCCGTGTAAATTGCATGTTTTAGAATTGATGGATGTGTTGCTCTCTTGTGCATCCCAATTTTTGCCCAGAGAGCTACAACTCGGTCGCTAACTTAAAATTTACTTTAATCATGTAAGTGACATTCAAACTAAAGAATGTTTGTATTACATGACAGTATGATCTTACTGAAGCTTTAATGCTTTCAATGGTGTCTTTGTTTTAATGGCAGTCCATTGTTGGATTGTTCATTTTGATGATGAGAAGTTTATCAACATAAAACTTTAAAGCCAACAAATATGATTCATACTTCTGGATATGCAAATTACATTTCACAATTTTAGCATTTTCTGTTAGTTTTACTATACTGATAAAACCAAATCCCGTCATAGCTAGTGTAGATCATTTTAAGTATCTGGAGAGTGAAGCACAACTCTGATGTTCCACTTGACGTATTGTGTTGATCCACACATACATCACAATCCTCTGATTTACCAATGTACATTTATTTACAGGGTCACAATTAGCAACTGCATCATGATAACTATATCATCTTGTGTTCATCATGATTCAGGATGAATTCTATTATTATGTATATGGGTAATACATGCACTTTTCTATACAATTATTACTTTAGGAAATACTGTATAGCAGGAAATGAACTTGCGGAGTTCATTTTCGCTATATTCGCTGAATCAAAATTTCCACGAATTTAACATTCAGTGAATTAATGATACGAGATCGGGTTCAGGATACTAAGATTTGTTTTTCTGCGAATTAAACCGACCGCGATTTGTTGCTAAATGAAAAAATCGCGATATTTTCCGACCGCGGTATTAACCTGCTATACAGTATTGTACCATAATTCTTTTTTATACCCCCGCAACAAGTTGTGGGGGGGGGGGGGGGGGGGGTGTTATACTGGAATCGGGTTGTCCGTCCGTCTGTAGACGCAATGGTTTCCGGGCTCTAAAGCATTATCCTTTCCACCTACCGTCACCATATCATATATATGGACTACCCATGGGATGAAGATGTTCCCTATCGATTTTGGGGTCAAAGGTCAAGCGCACTGGACATCGAAGTAGCAATATGATTTCCGGGCTCTAAAGCGTTATCCTTTCCACCTACAGTCACCATATCATACATATGGACTACCCATGGGATGAAGATGTTCCCTATCGATTTTGGGGTCAAAAGGTCAAAGGTCACGCGCACTGGACATCGAAGTAGCAATATAGTTTCCGGGCTCTAAAGCGTTATCCTTTCCACCTACAGTCACCACATCATACATATGGACTACCCATGGGATGACGATGTTCCCTATCGATTTTGGGGTCAAAGGTCACGTGCACTGGACATCGAAGTAGCAATATGGTTCGGTTTGTCATGCCATTTGTTTTTTACACTCAGAAAAGAGGTAGTTTATACCTATTACTAACACCCTTTGGGAGATTGGGGTAAGGGGGGGGGGGGGGGGGGGGGGTATTCTTAGTGAGCATTGCTCACAGTACCTCTTGTTATTTTAGGAAATTCAATATCATTAAATCAATCAAGATCAAAGTAGATAGTCTTCTTCCCCACAAACATTGGACTATCTAGTGCTGTTTGTCACCTGTTGTGAATGACTTGACAAAACATGTGGTGATCAAATGTAACAAATTGTTCCTTTATCTGATCAAGTGCATTAATTTTGCAGAGCATATCTTGTAATTTAAGGAATTTTAGATATGACTTCATTTCAAGTTATTTTGCCCTTAACATGAAACATACCATCATGTATGCAAAATTAATCTGACATTTATAGTTGAACTAAAATCCACTGGTACAGTTTAAGTCTGTGGATTCTTTTAAGACTCATGTGGACTTTGCAGATATTTGTATGACATGGATATAAATATGTCTACAGTTCACTATAATAATATACCTATTACTGTAACCATTAGACAAAAGATGGCCGACATTGCCTCTAATTTCGCAGTATTTCAAGACTTGCTTGAATAACATTTCACCTTTGCGTGTGTTAGTCTTGCTTGTTGTTTAGAACTAGAATAGACTTAAATCCTTTGCAAACATTAATGAATGAGATATTCAACATACGAAAATTATTCTTTCAAATTACGAAACTTGGCAGGTAGGACTTTTTTGAAGAAAAGTAATATGAAATGGCTTAAGTTGTGGTATGACTGATAATTTAGTATACCTGTTCGCTGCACATGTGTCATCTGAAATATTGACAAGAAAACTTCATATTTTTTCAAATATTAAGCATGTGGGGATCCAGGCTAGAATAGGTCCTCGTTACCCCATGCTTATCATAAGAGGCGACTAAATGGGGCAGTCCTTTAGATGAGACTGCAAAAACTGAGGCCCCGTGTCACAGTAGGTGTGGCACGATAAAAAATCCCTACCTTATCAAAGGCAATAAGTTCCAAGCATAGTTTAAAGTTTTACAGCCCTTCACAGGCAATGGTGACCCATATGAGTGAAAAAAGTTTGAGTGGGACGTTAAACAATATATAGAGTCATATTTTAAGCAAGAAAAAGTACACATTTATTGAATTTTCAGATGGAGAATATCATATCGGGGATTAAGGACACCAACCTGAAGCTAACACTAGCGTTTGGCATTGGTCTTCATCATGCAGGCCTAATAGAGAGAGACAGAAAAGTCTGTGAAGAACTCTTTGTCAATCAGAAAATACAGGTAATATCTGAATTACTGCTAATATCTATTGCCTTCAAAATAAGGAAATAACTGTAAAATACAGGTTCAGATTCAGATTCTTTATTTCCGTGAGCCCCAGGCGCATTGGATACCATAAACATAGATACATTTATACAAACAAACAAAAAGGCATTATGGAGTAAATGTCTGTAAAATACAGGTAAATATCTGTAAAATACAGGTAACATCTGTAAAATACAGGTAAATGTCTGTAAAATACAGGTAACATCTAAAATACAGGTAAATGTCTGTAAAATACAGGTAACATCTGTAAAATACAGGTAAATGTCTGTAAAATACAGGTAACATCTGTAAAATACAGGTAATGTCTGTAAAATGCAGGTAATGTCTGTAAGTAATGTCTCAAGTGAGCTTTCTGATCGCCTGTTGTCCAATGTTCACCATTTCCTGGAGCAAAACCTGTGCATTTTTTTTTCTTATTCTTGCATTTTTCAACAAATGAAGAAAATCTGCCTTAGTTGGGACGTCAGACACATAAAATGTGTATTATTGTGAGATATCTGATGTCAGACACATAAATTGTGTATAATTGGGGATATCTGATGTCAGACACATAAATTGTGTATAATTGGGGATATCTGATGTCAGACACATAAATTGTGTATTAATGGGGATATCTGATGTCAGACACATAAATTGTGTATTATTGGGGATATCTGATGTCAGACACATACATTGTGTATTAATGGGGATATCTGATGTTGGAAACATAAATTGTGTATTATTGGGGATATCTGACATCAGACACATAAATTGTGTATAACAGGGGAATATCTTACATCAGACACATAAAATGTGTATTATTGGGATATCTGACGTCAGACTTAAAAATTGTGTATTATTAGGGATATCTGATGTCGGAAACATAAATTGTGTATGACTGGATGTTATCTGACATCAGACACATAAATTGTGTATTATTGAGGGATATCTGATATCAGACACATAAATTGTGTATTATTGAGGAATATCTGACATCAGATACATAAATTGTGTATTATTGAGGGATATCTGACATCAGATACATAAATTGTGTATTATTAGGGATATCTGATGTCGGACACATGAATTGTGTATTAATGGGGATATCTGATGTCAGACACATAAATTGTGTATTATTGAGGATATCTGACATCAGACACATAAATTGTGCATTATTGAGGGATATATCTGATTTCTAGTACACATTGCAGTTTCTGTTCTTTCACATTATGGGGAAAGTCCTTTGAATTTAGCATGCTAGAATCTTACCCTTTTGAGGGCAAATTATAAACCTTGTACTTTGAATAAAAAATGGCATGATTTTACAATATAACTTTCATTGTTTCATTTCAAGGTGCCTCACCCTTTTGAGGGCAAATTATAAACCTTGTTCTTTGAATAAAAAATGGCATGATTTTACAATATAACTTTCATTGTTTCATTTCAAGGTGCAAAATTAACTATATAAATCCATGTAGGATCGTAAGTTGAATAAACCATGAGCAATTGAAGTTCTCCATTAATGTATAAACACTTGGTGTGTTTGGTTTCCAGCAAAGTCTCCTCCATCAGAACTTAAAAATGTGGCTAAAGTTTCCGGAAGCATGGAACATAATACATGTATTGGTAAAATCTGTACATAAATATTCATAACAATCCCTATATACAAGTAATTCATTGCTGAAAATTTAATGTGGTGCTAAGACGCTGCATCATGTGAGAATTCTTTACATCTTCATACTTGGTGAATTTGATGTAACTTTGTCACAGAATGCAAACGAGCACCCAGCGGGCATCATAACAGATCAGCATCGTGGTGATTACTGTGTTAATTACTGAGTTGTTCATGCGGAGGTGTCATTGGTTGGTCTTCTATGGACACCCAAGAGGTCCTGATTCAAGGTCATTGCCTCGAGTGAAAAATTCAGAGCCTCAGAATTTGATTTTATTCTGGAAGGAAAAAATCTTTACAATTGCTGTTATGTTGGAGGAAATTTGACTTCTACATGACTGCAATTCAATTTATATTTAGTCCACTTCTTGTAATAGCATCTGTAACAGGAAACATGACATTGTGTTGGAATAATTACAATGTGATGTTTCTGATCTATTAAACTGTATTACATTGTGTCAAATTTAATATATATGTACTGTAATAAAACGATTACAATATAAAACATCTTACCAAAATATTGTATTGTAGCACATCAAACTGAATGTATACTGTTACAATGGAAATATTATAAATAAACTATCTTATTTACATTTTGTATTACATTATATGGCAACTCATAATAGAAGAATTATGATGTTAAATGTTTGATCCATGTATTGTGTTATATACTAAAATTTGTGTAATGAGATAATAACTATTTATTGGTTATTGGCTGAATATTGGGAAACAATCCACGGTTGTTGTGCAGTAAAGTAGACCGAGCTTGCAAGATCCACTTCAGCAATGACTGAGGGCAAGCATATTAAAATTGTTAGATAACAGAAAAGATGAAGATAATGAACAGTGATCAATCTCATAACTCCTATAAGCAATACAAAATAGATAGTTGGGCAAACACGGACCCTTGAACACACTAGAGGTGGGATCAGGTGCATAGGAGGAGTAAGCATCCTCTGTCGACCGGTCACACCAGCCGTGAGCCCTATATCTTGATCAGGTAAACGAAGTAATCCGTAGTCAAAATCTGTGCGCCAACATTAAACTACAAGACTTATAAGTATACCTGTACAATTATTATTCTATGTTAGTATTATGGTCCTAAAGGGAAATAGAACTAAATACAATGTATAGGTACACTGTACTTGTACTAACAAGAGATGATATAGAAATAGGTTTGTGTACAGGTGTTTAATGGTCACAGGTACAGGAAGTATGTTGTACCATGAATTAAACTTTTCAATTCACATAGAATTCAGTGTATGCATTAAGTTCCTCTGGAGTTTTAATTACATGTATGTGTGTCTTGAATCAATAATGTGTTGAACTTAAATTTTGCATAGATAAGATAAGATATGGACCTGTGGATACAGGGTCATGTGAAAAGGGTAAGGTCAGTTGGATATTGTGTAATATATTTTCAAATCAGTCTCATTGTCTTGTGTAGTCTCTATTTCATTCAGAACATATGGTTTATGTTGTGTTGTCTGAAAATAAACAAGTAGTATAGAGAAATCTGTTAAGAAATCTGATGAGGTTTTGTAGGTCCTCATTGCTACCAGTACCTTGGCATGGGGTGTCAATTTCCCAGCTCACTTGGTGGTCGTTAAGGGAACAGAATACTTTGATGGAAAGACCCGTCGCTATGTAGATTTTCCAATCACAGGTATTTAAGATGGCCTACTAAGATGATGCTTCAGATGACCGAATGTCACACAAATGAGATTAGGTTTTTTTAAACAAATAAATGCTGAACTTGCTTACTTGTTTGAACTAAATGTGCAGCAAGGAATGTCGCTTGTGATAAACTTTAATTTAAATAGATTTGTTTTTATTTTTTCATTAATTTTGTAAAAGTCTAATTTTTTCATTTTGTGTGTTTACAATGCTTTAAATACATATGTAAATTTTGTGAAAGTAATTAGGATTTTAAAAAATGATACTTTTATTAATTACTATTGTAATCTGATATGAAATGAATATTAACAATTAAAAAGTTTTAAATGTGCAAATAGACTGTACATTTGTCCTTCATGATAGATGTGCTGCAGATGATGGGGAGGGCAGGCCGGCCACAATTTGATGACCAGGGTGTAGCCATGATTTTGGTCCATGACATCAAAAAACATTTCTACAAGCGCTTCCTATATGAGCCGTTTCCGGTGGAGTCCAAGTAAGTCTGATCCAAGAGAGGTAACTCTGTCAGAGAAACTCTGAACTTGCAAGTCAGGATAACTCTGATGTCTCTCAGCATTGTTATCCAGTCGTAGAAATGTTTATAGAAAATGAATTTGAAGCAATCATTCCTTTTAAAGCTAGGGATTGGCAAGTTCAGAACTAATTGACTGTTTTAAGAACATTTACAGAGTTGTTTTAAAATAATTGCTCAAGCACCATCATATCCACACATTTTTCCTTAGGCAAATAATATTAATGATCTCAGTTTGAGATTATTATAGATTTTTTTTACTAGTTCCATGACCATAAACTGAGAAGAGACTTAAGTCAGAAATAAGATTTCTTTTGTACACCCATAAAACAAGCTAATTTTTATATACTTTATTGACATTTTGAATCATATTTAGATTACAACCTGAACATCAATTGTGCCATTACCTTTAGATATTAATATTATAGGTGGAGTAGATCACTTTGAAATTTTGATTGCTAAAGTATTGTTACATTACAATCATGGAGCCAGCTAGATCTTGATATGTATAGTCATTACACCTAGGAATTTGAGAATTTTAAATTGCTGTATGATAACATATATTTGTATTGTATTGTAATTGTTAAACCGAAATGACAAAAATATAGCTGAAGGCATTGTATTTGCAGCATAAAGGCCATTGACATCTCCTGTATACATGTTGTGTAAACAATACAAACATTCAAAAGAGCTCAGAAATTATTGATGCACATTTTGTGATTTCATATTGAAGCCCAATTTTAACCAATGGCATGTATTGTCTCTATTAACATACACAAGCAACTTTCATGATTTTTCAAAATGTAACCAAAAAATGTAGTGTATTAAATGAAGAATTGTTGTACGATTGGAGAATTTTTCACTCATGGAGAAACAACACCAGTGTTAGGTTAAGTGCTACAAATTTACACCTATGCAGGGCTCTCAAGGCTGTAGCAGTGAGGGTTCTTTATCATGCCAATTCCTACGAGACACTCCATTTTTTAGGTCATATCTGAAAGACCCATGACTTTCCCCTCACCACCTATGTTAAAGGTCTAAATACATTATAACATCTGATGCCTTTGATGGAACAAAAGAAAAAAAAATCAACAGAAGTCTATCTCAATGATAATGTTCAAGTATGTGTATGTATCTTAAAGTAATACTAAAATAAATATTTGAGTATACTAAGATACCTGGTACATGAGATTTAAAAACCAACTGATGCAGGTTCAAAATGAAAATGAAAGTGATACATAAACCCGTACCTATATATAGGTACTTCTGAAGCTTAGATGTAGTATCCCAAGACTTGAATGTTGGCGTAGCGACCTTTTTATTCAGAAGGATAGAATAAAGAGCCCAGTATCGTATTCTGTTGCAGTCTCTTAGAAGTCCTCCCTGATCACATGAATGCAGAGATTGTAGCAGGAACGGTGACATCCAAACAGGATGCAATGGACTACATCACGTGGACGTATTTCTTCCGTCGCCTCGTTCAGAATCCTACGTATGTAGCGCATTCCTATATATTGCATGTTCATAGAGTTTTAGTTTCTCCATATAGCTAAAATATGTGGGAAGATCAGATGTTTTACTGTAAACGTATTATATTTGGCGTGTACAATATTTGGCGGAAATCGTTTTTGCAACAAGTTAGCCTAGATTTGATTTAACGCATTCCTGAACTACTTTAAACATCTAGATTTACGGATGGCATTTAGCGATGTACTTGATTTAGCGGAAGCTGCGTTCCACCAAAGGCACTAAATAGAATACACAGCCAAATGTAATACATTTACAGTATATCATGATTTTTATGATTAGGTGACATGTCAAACTTTTACAAGAGGTGAATTAAGAAATGTTGCCTAGTTTTTGAAAGTATATGAGAAGATATATACCTCAACCCGCTTCACACAGGCATGTCTATTTATGTCATGCTGTCATTAAATTTCATTCAATTGTGTTTTGTTGTTTCACTCCTCTTCTTTAGCCATGTAAAGTGCCTTAGAGTAATTTGTTTTATGTAAGGCGCTATATAGATTTTATTACTATTATTGTATATTGAATAGAGTATGTCTGCGCTCCGTGAAATATATGCAGCTGTTAGCGCATCGTGAAATATATGTCAGTGTGAGGAGGCAGCGCTCTATGAAATGTATGTCTGTGAGGAGGCAGCGCTTCGTGAAATATGTCAGTGTGAGGAGGCTTGAGGTACATCATCTCATATACTTTCAAAACTTGTTAAGCATTTCTTTTATTTTAATTGCATTTTGATAATGAATTAAAATGAGAAAGTGTACTATTCATGTGCAGTGATTAGCCTAATTCAAAAGGTGAAAGTGTATGAGATATGAAGAGTTTTGTAGAAGACTAGAGTTTTGTAGTATATTGTCAATATTTTTTGGAAGTTGATTTCTACACTGAAGGATAATTATGAAATTGACTAAAAAGAAAAACTAGGGGTCATAGTGCTTATTATTGAGCTACAGTGTGTTAAACTTTACCTTTTTGTACTTAAAATTTACACACAATTTATTCAATCGATTGTCTGTTGGTGTCGACACAACATGATTAACAAAAATCAATCATTACATCAAATGAATACACATTCATATCTTCTAACAATTAAGATATGAAAAGGTTGAATGCTAGTAGATTGAAAATAGATGATTACCTTTTGTACTTAATATATGGGAAAACTCATCATATGAAGTTTGAGAGTTCAAATGAACATATTAGTATTGTAAAACATTTTAAATTGCACATAAATCACAGTCTCAATACCTTAGAATTTAAGATGAAACTTTAAAATGTGGGAGTTATAAATTATTGGCCAACATGCTGAATTTTCATACTAAATATTGGGTAAATCATTATAAATGTCTTTAAGATTCGCATTCTGTATTTTAAAAAAAGAAATTGATAAATTTACAACATTTGAATTAGTTCAAGTTTCTACTATTTGTATCATAAAGTACTAAATTGAAATGCATGCTTTGGGGTATAAATTATTAACAAAATCTTGGATAAAACAAATATTGTAAAACAGTGCAAATTTAGATCATTATGATTAAAGAATCTGCCACCACAAAATGTAGTCCTTTTCAAACCCTTTCAAATTGGAATCTACGTGAAAAAAAAAATCACTGGGATATGTGTAAGTAGTGAACCATTATCTACACAGTTATAGCATCCTGCACAGTTGTGCTCAAACGGTCAGGAGCTAACTGCCTTAACCACTAAGATGTTTTAAATAGGAAAAACATAATGAATAATAAATATTCACATTTGACCATCTATTTTTCTATCAATTGTTTAGACCTACCTTCCTTGAAACTAATTTCTCCTTACTGAAAGATTTATAGTATCCAGAATAGAAACAAAGACGAGGGTGAAAATTGTTCTTATCACTTTTAAAAAAATCATTCTACTTTAAGTTATGCTACTGTTTACAGTAACACTTGATTTATGGTGACCCTATGGGTAATTATCAGGAATAGTAACAGCATCATATTAAATCTTGTTAGAATTTTTGTGATTTGAAGGAGTTATGCACATGTAACTTGGCTAAGAAAACTATAATGGATAGAAAGTTTAAGTTTTGAATATTGATATAAACTTTTAGTAATTGGTAACTTATAAACTTACCTTTTACGGTGTATAGTCAATAATT
>NC_079166.1:43943138-43998976 GCF_947568905.1 Ostrea edulis | reverse complement strand
CTTGCTACTCAGTTTTAGAATGTTTCAACAGTTAACACATTTCATTACCTCAAATTGAAGGTATAACATATGCTTCTGGATTACAAATAATACCATCCAACATATTATATCCTTCATTTAATTCGATCTTGCATTAGAATCCATGCCATTCACTGCCAAACGTCACCTCGTTTCAGTACCTTCAGTACTTTGATTTAATAAGCAAAGTTTTTCTTTTGGGATAAAAAACACACTTTGTAATAAGCATGGTTGGTTATCATGCATCCATCTTCGTGGTAAGCTGGTCTGGGGCCCTAAACTTATACAAGCTCGCTTTTAATCTCTGTCTCATTTTGTCACGATATATCTTTTTAAAAAAATAAAAGTTGATACTAAGAACAGTGAGCTTGTCTCAACAGAATATTCAGTGTCGTTTGTTCATCCTCCCCATATATCTATTACTGTTGAGTGAATCTCTCAACTAGTCACAAATTAGATTCATTGAGAAGAAATAAGTATATACACAAGTATTTCATTTCATATTTATTTTGTTTTTATTCAAAGAATTTACATATTTTGGAAAATTGCCAGCAATTCAAATTTTTACCAACAAATTATGCAATGAATAATAGCTAATCATGAGCGTAACATGTAGATTGCATTTACCCCAGTGCCATAGCACAGAAAATATATACAATATAAAAAACATTTCTCATGCCTACACATCGTGGAATGAATGTGGATTTCATGTCCGTGTTTTCCAGTGGGAACAAATTCATACATAGAGCATGATGCATGGAAATCATAAAGATATGTGGTGCTATTTCCCAATCATCATAGCTCCATATTACAGAAGCTACAAGGCTTGGGACATGTAATTACTAAAAATAGTGCAGAAACTAGCTAGAGGATTTCTCTGTCCGTGTTGGATGGAATTATAAAACATGTGTTCAAAAAATCTCAAATACATGTTTTGAAAAGATTGAATAAATATATACTAAAATCTATGACAACAAAATGTTAAGTGAATTCCATGATTAACAAGCTTTTTATTAAACAAATTGATATTAATACTGATAATTTTGAGATCTTTTTTTAACTGTTGAAGTTTGAATTCATGTCTGAAAAGTTATTTATTTTAAGATGATGAAATTTAAGTTGAAAATGAAAGCAAAATAATTTACAAAAATCATAATTGTTTGCAGAAGGAAGTTGCACATAAATATGGAAATATTATACCAGTATTTCACATATCAATAAATGTGATTTTGACTAGAAATAATTTACATAAGTTATAATGACATATCACAGTTCAACCTCTAGCAAGCATCTTACAATGGGAGATAATTGGGATTTAACAAAAGAATACACCTTACAATGGGAGATAATTAGGATTTAACAAAAGAATGCACCTTACAATGGGAGATAACTGGGATTTAACAAAAGAATATTATGAAGAAAAACTTGCGAATGAAAAAATGTTTGAATTAGGAGTTTAAAGAAGCTTGACCAGGCACAAATGATTTACTAAATGAAGATAAATCTCAATGGGAAGTCATTGAAACATCGAGGATAATATTCCTTAACCCTACATCCCATTTAAAGATGCTTGCTCTGGGCACAACTAATTTACAAATAAATAAAGATAAATTAATAGCAATGAATTATTTACAAACAAAACACATTAATTCTTCAAATACTGTCACAATTAGGTCAAATCAGTCAACAATACACAACAATGGTCATTATCATGCTACAGTTACTTGAATGATGATGAAATATGATGGTGTGTAAGATTCATGGGGACTATATGTTGTGCATGAGATGATAAAAGTGTTCAATGAAAATGGCTTTATACAAAAATGTTTGCTTGAAGCTGTATTTTTTTGTGTGCGAGTGTCATGTTGTGAATCGGCTTAGAATTATTGTCCCCCCTAATGAATAAAAAGGCCCAAGGCAGGAAAGCTCATTAATTGAATGATGTAAAGGCACCTGAATTTGCAGCTTTGTCATGCAATCTTTGTGTTTAATCGCAGGATACAAGAGCCCTTGTGTCTTATCAGTGCAATGATATTGATTTCTCTGTCAAATTCAAAACAATCACTTTTTAAAACTATTTAAACTGAGGTTGAGTCATCCGGGATTCAGCCGAATCTATTTATCCACCAAATATGATGTATCTCATTGATGCCTTGTCATAAAATATTTGTGTTCTGTTGTCAATGTTCAGAGTTTGGTATGGTTAGATTGATTTTAATTTAGAGTGTGTAAGTAGAGTGGAAAAGTGTAAATGTACAATGATAAAAATATACTATACATGATGTAAAAATATATTGCACAATGCTTTTCTTTTCAAAGGTTCACACCTAATATTGCACCATTAGTTCCTAGGTGTGTTTGCCATTATTATCTTTTTATCACAGATAAAGTTTAAACATGAAAGTAAGATGCAGTCACTATCTGCTCACAATGGGTCTATAAAGCTTGCAAACCTCATCCACGAAAAAAACGCCAACTCCGCGGGATGTGAATATTGTCTCTATTCAGTGGATTAGAATTTGTCATACAAACTGTTTGCTAAGCAAACACCAATTTTTTGCTTCATCAGCTCCCAGAGACATTTTGCGCCAGTTAGTTCGACAAATACAGATTACAAATCTCTCTTGCTTTTTGTCACTGGACTGTGAATGCTTGCTTCAGGGCACTTTAGAGGCAGCTTAATTACAGCAAATTTTGATTGTTTAGTCCTCAGTCCACGAACTGCTCAAGCTGACACCCTTAGCAGTCAATGTAATTATAGAAATTGTCACTAGGTGGCAGGTTACTATTGCGGAATTCTGTGCTATTTCGGTAGGCAGGATTCTGGACCTCGATGAATCTATTTTTGTCCATTCGTCTCCGTCTTTCCTTCCACCACTTGAGACCCAGCAGGATTAGCAGGACAAACAAAATGACACTAAGCGTCCCAATTACTCCACCAATAATGGCCACTGAAAGTTAAAGAAAAGAGGATCAAAATTGTGTCATGCGTTTTTTGTTGGTTGGTTAAGTTTTTTGGTTTTTTTTGGTGGGGGTAGTTAAAAGTTGTAGGCCAGAAATGACTAGCATTTAAAAAAAAGTTTTCAGGCACGTTTTACCAATAAATATAATGAATTGCGGCTTTTCTTAATTTCACTGACAGTTTGAAGTTATCAAAGGAGAGGTATGTTGACAATTGACTTGTTGAGGTATATTTATGATGTTGTGAAAAGTAGCATACCAAATGGTAGTTTGTTTTCCTCAGTCTCCATTTTCACAGTATTTGTGTTGGTCAGTGGGGCAATTTTCTCCTCCTGGACTTCTCCCATCGTTGTTCGCTGTATAGATGGGGTGGTGGTAGTAAGAAGTGGTGGATCAGCTGTTGACAAAAGAACATTAATTATTGACAGGTATGGGGAAAAATTACCACACATCGATGCCTCATCATTACGCTAATAGGATCTTCACACATGAAAGTCAATTGTGGGGACGACTTAATTTTTCAAATATAGTTATCAGGAAAGACGAACAGTGAATTATTCAGTTCATTAGCAGTGATGAAGGAGAGTCTGCACGAGCCTGAGATTACACACCTTCATAATACAACCAGAATCCTTTGTGGTTTTCGATCCCATTCGACATCAGCTGTATGAAGAGTTCATCCCACATGATGGATATGGGCTCATTAGCCCGACGGGCACACAGGGTGACACTACGTGACTTGTCCCGGGCATAGAGATAGTCCACACACTGCACAGAACCGTTTGTCTCCAGGTCCATATCGATGACAAACAGTTTGATGGTTTGGGAGGGTTTGACGTAAATTCTGGCTGAGCAGTCCAGATTAGCAGGGTAGTTGTTGGGGTAACCAGGGCTTGCTAAATACCCTGACTGGTCCTTCAGGTCCTCCACATTGCAGATACTTTTCGTCATGTAGGCTGCAATTTTGAAAAATGGACAATTTTCATTTTCACTGAATATATTTCACCAATGTATCAAAAACTTTGAAATGTTAATGTTGAATATTTTGCTAAGAGTTGTAGAAATTTTGGTGTTTTATATAACTTCAGTTACCAAGAATTTTGAAAAATTTAAAATCAGATAGCCATATTTTAAATTTTCTGTTTCTTATTTCATAATACTTGTTATTGACGCAATTAAAGTTTTAAAAATTTGAGGAATTTCGACATGTTTTCATGAAATGTTACACTCCATCTCAAATTGCAATCAATAAATAATTAATTATAAATACAAAACAATCATTATAACAAAGGAAATAAATAATTAATTTATTCATGATTATAAATACAAAACAATCATTAAAACAAAGGAAATAAATAATTTTTTGTTCTGATGTATTCTATGCAAATTATTCCAATCCTGAGACCACACCAAAGGATTCAATTATTAAGAAAATCCCATATATTGTACAATTGATACTTAATATCTATGTATTAGCTGTGTCCAGACCATTCCCACCAGTATAACTAATTACCACATACCACAGACAATAGCCTGGGATCTGGTCCCTTTGTAAATTCTATACACTTATTGACACACACAATATTCCTTAAAGACATTGACATGAAGGCATGGGAAGTATCCAGTGGAGTATTGAATTAAAAAATTAAGGTATTGATTAATTATTGTGCTTGATATTAGAATTTGTTAATCAGGTTTATCAATCAGAGGTTAGGTCTGATGTCGGGAGAGAGGCCCCCAATGGACAGGGCTAGGTCTGTTGAATGTTGTTTTTGGAAGGCCTGCGTGGGAATTGGCGATGGGAACTTTAACGGCTTTTTAAGGAACCAGTGAGCCAATTGTAGTATCATCAGGTTTTTGGCATGTCGTAAAAAATCAGTTTGAGAAAGATTTAAATGACATTGTTGATACTTCAGATATGATCAAATTCTAAGTTCTAACATTTTTGAAATGCAGAGCTGTGTTCATTAGTTTTTAAAAAATTAATTTAAATTTTTTTTTAATTTACATAATTTATTATGTTTAGGAAGTTTTATATATTTGTGAATGTGAAAATACCAAAATTGATTTTATTTAAAGATGCATGCTGACTTAATAATCATAATTGTTTGAAAATTTCACCAAAGTGGGAGCTCATGTACAATCAGCAGCTGGTGGTATTCTGATCAAATTCAGAAAAATGGGCTTTGAAGATAGTGATATTCCTGAACCCCGTTAATGGAGCTGATTGATTGTGAAATCCAACAAAGTAAACTCCAAGGCTATTTATTGAATAAATTTATTGTCCTAAAGTATGAGTGCATACCAGCATATAGACCTAATCCTTTGATTTCAGTCAATGCATTGCAAAAAAGGTGATTTAATTTTGACACCTGCTGTTTCAAACTATTGGTTCAGTGAAGTAATCGCAATTAAACTTGAGGAATGAAATGAAGTCTTTGTTGGTTGTGCTGGTTGCCTTGGGGACATCTGTTGCTGTATGTTGGCTATGCCTGATTGGGAGCCTCCATCTGCAGACGGTGACAGATGGGGGACCCTGGCCAAAATGGAGGGAAAACAAGGACAGTTGTTAGATAGTGATTGTAATTTTAGGAAATTTTATTCATTGGTATAGATTCTGTTGCATTGATTTAATAAATTTATCAAGTTTTTTTCCCCTCTTAAAATCAAATGTAAAACAAACAATATTAAAACTTTTTAAACTATGAATTTTCAAGATTATGAGTCACAGTATGGTTGATGCTATTATTTTCTGCTTTTAAACAAAAGTATGGCATATGCTAATATGTTGCTGGAAGTGTGGAACGAATTCAAGTTGTACATGAAAGTAGCATGAACCCTGCACTTCTGACCTATGTGTAAAAATTGGGATTTAATGTAATAATGGGTCACATGATGTGGAGAAACTCATTATTAGAGTTTTCACTGTCCTAGTCAGCTGCAGCAGATACCAAGCCGTGACTCTGAACTAGACCCCTGCCCTGAGGTCGGGCAGCTCACAGTAGCATAATCATTAGCAGAAAGTGATCTGCACAGACAAGATTGATGGTCTTAGACATCAGAATAAAGTTTCCAAAGAATGCCAAAAAACTTTGAAACAAAGCCTTTGTGGATTATTGCAGGGATCTGTAGGGGTGTAATTGAGGTTAGGCCTGTGAAGATGGAACTACAAACAAGACATGCTGTATAATTGTGTTTAACTGACAGGTTTGAAGATTTGTCTTAGGAAGAACTGAAAAAGGGAGGGAAAAGTAGAAATCCAAAGACTGAATTATACCTGCATACCATAGTATAAACTGATAATTGACAGATTTATATTGTAGAAGAGTAACTAAGGTTTTATTTAAAATTCACATTGATATAGATAGCTCACAATTGCTGAGTTTTGGTCATATTATTCCATTATGCATTCTGCAAGAAAACTGGTTTCTGAAGCTTGGTTTTGAAATGAATATCAATTTCATGTGCAGGACTGAACAATGGAAGATTTAATTATTGATTCACCTGTGGAACAAATTTAAGAAAAGCTCCATGCTCATTACTTCACATAGAAAATTATCGGAAGATCGATTGGTGTGCGTAATATTCTTCTGCATGGAGAATATGTCTGAAGGTGTTGGTTATCTGTGGTTATAAAATTTTATGCATTTTTGAGAAGGTTGAGTTTTAAATTGAGTAAAGAGCTTGAGAGAAGAGAGGAAAGTTTGGGTGAGCAACTTAACGCTCACCCAAATTGTGAGGGATGGAAAGAAGGAAAAGGTCCCTGCTGTGGCAATGAGCAGCTTTAACACATTCACCTCCAAAACACAGCTAATAATCTCTCTTACTTCATGTAAGGGTTAATAATTTGTAAATAACATGTGCTGCTCAAAGAGTGCATCAAATCATGCTAATGTTAGATAAAAGCAAAGATTCCATTCATCTTAACTCCTTTCATTTGCATTTCTTTGACTGGTTTATGTGGGTATGTATTACCTGGCACACATTCGTAGTCCACTTGGAAGTAGGTACTCTCTTGTTGACAAGATGGAATCTTGCGACCGAATCCGCCGCTGGGTAGGTTGATGCTGCATGTCTCCCTCCCCACACAGGGGTAGTTTTCATGTTCGGTGTAGATACAGTCCCCCGGGGTGTAGGAGCACCTATTCATTGCATTGTAACCAAAAAAGACTTTGTGGATTCGCAGCATCGTCCGTGGAGCACATTGAATGTCGATTTTGCTTGCTCTGGAGAAACAGGCACTAGCTGAACTGATTTCACCTGTCATAAAGAAACAAGACCTGAGTGCACTATGTTAAAATAGATTCAGATGTAGATTCTTCAAAGATTTCAATGATAGAGAAATGAACTCCTATTATTTTTTTTTTATTGATGGAAAGATTTTAATTTTCGAAATTTCATAGCTGTAGTTTTTGTATCTGGTGAAAGGTGTTTTGTAGTAGTTGTGTGTCATTCACAAAAAGTATTATGTTTATATTAACTGAAGAAATGAGTATATTATGACACATTAGCAGTGATCTTGTAAATTTAATAGATATTATGCTTAAGAAGTTTAAAGTTTGTTGTTTGGGCTTGTAATGCTTTGTATTGGTGAATTCCCTATCACAATATTTAGTTCTCACAGTCTTCATATGTCTCTAGTGGATATACAAGTTCATAGTCAACAAAAGAAGGTCTTTATCTCTAGATAAACCCAATAGACAGCATTGTCCGCTCCCACGATCTTAACAGGACATGACAATTATTATTAATACACTGATTAACTGATTAAAGCGTCTCACAGAATGGTACAATTTAATTTCAAAACTAGATTACCGTAAGAAATAAGTAGATTTTCTCACCAGTATTGATGAAAGTTTATGCAGCTTATTAGAATTGGTATTGAATATTTTTGCATTGACTTCAACCCAGTTAATTAGGGATAACACATTTCCTTATTATGCTACATACATTTTTAGTTCTCAATATACTTTATTGTTATGCTAAAAATCAATGTTAGATCTGGCCAGGAAGCAAGATTTAGCTGCCAAAGCTTCTGCTAATGTGGTGTTTTGGGGTGTTTTTATTTTATTTTTTTATGCAGTAATCAAATTTACTTCAGTAAAAAAAATTAGGTTTTTTCGGAATTTTTGTTTGGGTTGTTTTCTACCACTCCAAAAAAGTTTGATTTCTGATATCAAATAATTTCCAGCCATAAAACTCTAGTTATTTTGATTATTTGAACAAAAAAACTTTTTGAAAATAAAATAAATAAATTAAAAGTGAGGTTTATTTACCTGTAACAAGATCCAGTAAGCTGATGATGAAAACTGTGGTGGCAATGATGAAATTGGAAGCCATTTTTTGTAGATTCTCAAGTCACTTAAAATCTCTCTACCTGGAAATAAATTGAAGTCCTTCTTAGATGATGCTACCTGGTCAGATTGTAATCCTAAATGTTGTCCTATGCCATCTGCCTTCAAACTTTATACCCAGGGGTTTCGGACACAGCTCAGTGACTGCAGATTGATTGTCTAATTAATTCCACTCTTCAAAATAAAATAATGGACCCACATTTTCATGCAGTTATCATCAAGTGGTTCTTACATCAAAAGCTCGGAGCCGTCACTTGGTCTGATGAGGGGGAGGAGCTAAGTACAGAATCTTTTGTACCAGGCACGCGTAAAAGGTTCACCGGGCTTCCCTCCTGTTTTTTGAACAAAATTTGAATAATTGATTAAGCTTTGTATTCTTCTACTGACAATGTTTTCCATCTGTCAGGATATTTTTAGCCCAGTCTTTTAATATTTGGAGATCTGTTGCTTTTGCTCTTGTCAGTCGGTGGTAGGGGCGGGACAAAGATAGTGTGCCTGTATGTTACCTGTGTAAAATAATCACCTGGCCACGCGACCAGCTGTCACGGTAGAGTGATTCCCCATATAGACTCCTTACCACAACAAAGAGGCAGACGCGTGCTGATAATTACAGTCAGCAAGAGCCGTTAAAATACTTTGAAGAAGAGCATTATACTCCTAGCACATGTTGATCCTTAAGACACAATATGCCCAGCAATTTCCAAAACCTTAGCCAATCAGAATTGGGAGACACATCTGAACAAAAGAAACGGCGCGTGGCAATTGTGCACCTGACATTAGATTGTGACCCTGTTTACTTTAGAAATCTTTCTTCAAAGGAGAATATCAGTTTGTCTGGATAAGTGGACCATCAGAAGGTAGAAATATTAAACCTTTGCTGTCACCTGTCCCACAGACTAAACATCAACAGTTGGTAGGCCGAGGAACTAGATTCTACTTCACAGCTGTGGGATATGGGACATCACATTCTCTAATTCTTATAGTGTACTATCCTGCACACATACCAGCATTAATAGTGTAATGAACCAGTTTGTTTACAACCCTTATTATTGATTCATAACCGAGTTTCAGTTTTTAACACAACATCTGTACCATGTGAGGGCTGTCAGATGAAGAAAAAATAAATATAATAAATCAAAACCTCGAGGTCAATTTGTATTGATGATTTTTTTTTTCCAATGTTGACCAGGTTCGTTTATGATTCATACAGTAATTACAATGGTTGCGTAAATGACATGAATTGAAACAAAGAATTTATTGCCAGGAGAAATACTTCGAATGAAACCTAACACAAAATCAAACCTAGGGGATCAATATTAAGATGATGGTTAATCGGTGCCCCTTGAGTGCTAGAACCTGTATGATGTTGGTGTAAAACATGAATTGCAACATTCTTTTCTGAGATTGATTAACCAGAATCATTATACTGGTATAATTTTAGGTTAATTGACACAGCAACTGTATTTGAGCAAAAACAATATAGCTCTGAAGAATTACGTTACAACCTTATAATTTTGATAAGAATCTGGGCAGTTTCAGTTTTGTGTTTTTTACCCGTGCTTGAAAAAACGAGTTTTCTTTGTGAGTGCCCTCCCAAAATCCGTCATCACACACCTGCGCTTTACCAACCATCCATAATCATGCTTTTGTTCTGTTAAACTGGAAAATGAATCCAGCGACACCTGTATGCAGCCAAGGTCACGGTCTTCTGATTTCCCGCTTGTGCATGCCACGATTTTGGGCAAACGTGTGTCAGCCATCCCCTCTCTCAATGGAGGAAGGTATCTTTTAACTCATTAAAGAGTTAAATGACAGTATCAGTTTTATAACAAGTCAAGTCATATTTTTATTCTGAATTATTAATGGTAAATTATAGTGCGAGAGACATTGAAGCCTGAATTGTTTGGAGGGACATTGACTTTTCGGTAATGATTAAACAATAAATGTATATATAATATAATGTGTTGTATTAATTGACTTAAAACCAGCAGAATTTTGACACTGGAGTGACATGTAAATTTCTCATTTGAAATACTTGTGATACCCATATTCATGATAGAATATATCATTATTTTTAAAATTTCTTTCCATTGCCAAGTTGGAAACTATATATTTATAGAAACATTTCATATTTCAAAGAATTCAAAGGGGATTTTACAGCAATCAAATTACCTCTTTCTGTTAATCATTTATCAATTATTTATGAATATGAGTATTTAAAATGATGTTTCTCAGAGGTGTAAAGCAATGGATAGCTTTGACCTATTGTCTTTTGCGACATATTGGTTTCTGGGATCATTGTGGCTCTTGTCATATTTTGTGATATTGCCATCAGAACAGATTGCAACAGATAAGCTTGATAAGGCATCCATTACACACTTCCCTTTGTCTCCTGTTTGCTTCTTATCTCCTGTACAATGGACATCCACTTTTAACAATGGGGACGCGTGGCAGATTTGCGCCAAACCAAACAATATTCCAATGTTACAAAGTTATGATATCATAATAAGCTGATTATATCGGCTGCTGATTGCTTTATAATTTCATAACCTCTCCACATTTAATAAATAGCTACGTCTATTTGATGAGTATTTTGTATCAAGAGTTATTTGGGGAATTTCATTACCTCTTTACAAACCTGCAATACCGTATTATAGGATTTCCTTTTGCTATGTGACGTGTGCATACAACGTATATAATTTACCAGTTTCATCTGAATGCAAAATGATTGGTTTGCACTATTATTTTTGTGTGGCTAGCAAAGCACAGCAATATCTGGGGATTACAACATTATTGTCCATTGTGTGCCCATGTGTTTGTTACACCCCAGAACACTGAAGGTGTCTGAGATAGGAAATTGGTCAGTACTTGGGTGAAGGGTTGTTTAGATCACTGATGGCCACGCAGGCGAGATTTACATTAATGAATGAGAATCAAATGCAATTTCATGAGGTATAATGCTCACACAGCAAGGCAGATCTGCTTTCTTAAAGAATCCTATCAAAATTAGTGTTAAAACAATTTAGAACTTTAACATTTGAACACAATACAAATTTAAAGCACATGTTTTGCATTCTGTTATCAAGCTCTTCCTATGATTTTCTTCTCATGTTAATTTAGGATCGCAGCTCAAAGAATCTGAGCTTTTATTATGAAGTCCTCGCGGCAACCATACATAAAACCCTGAAGATATTGATATCGATCTTTGTAAAATGCGTTAAATAAATCTTTAGATATTTAGTGGAATTATTGACACTTTTGTTTCTGATTGGAGCATTGATTTTGTTACGGGATGTCTTATTTGTTTAGCATATGGGCCCATTGTTACAATCAGCAAAGACAGAACTCAATTAGAGCACAGAGGAGAAAAAGTTGATAAATATTAAATTAATGGAAATTTGACCAATTCTCTAGAATTTTCTGCATGTGTGAGATTAGAAGCCAACATAATTGGGTAGTTCCTCATACTTTTTTCCAAAGGAAAATGAAGGTTTTTGAGCAAAGCTGATGTATCTTGAGTGACTCCATTTTCCCACTAAGATAGAAGTTCTGGTGCTATTTAATGCCTGGGTGATTGATTTCCAGGAAGATTAAGCTGATTTTCTAGTCGTTTATTGCATCACACATGCGATTCTTCATCACACCTGCAAATTTCATTGAGAGGAAGTAGAATGGGTTTAGCAGAATGTTTCTATTTAGAAAGCAATCCACTAGTCTAGAGCAGTGATGGTGAAAGCTTCCTCAACGAAGTATACAGATTTATAGATTGTATATCCAAAGAAATGTTAGAAAAAAGTAAATCTCATTATAATTTTATGAGTATATTATTATGTTGTGTTTTATTTGCGGTATTAATGATTATTCAAACTCAGAACTGAATTTTAAAGGCAATGACAGAATTTTCTCAATATCCATTGAATGCTAGAAGATTATGAGAAGCCTTGCAGGACTAAGACAATAATATTACTGGTTTTTACTGACCAGCACATGGGAGCCTGCTTTGGATGACCCTTTGGCCTCCTAATTAATTGGATGATAGCTATAATCACTCAATACATTGCAGTGTCAGGTGACCTTGATGCATTGTTTTTTCCCCCAACATGGCTATTGTGGTTCTCCCTGTAAACATAACCTCTGTTTACACAGGATTACCCAGTGCTAATTATCAGCTGACCATTATGAACTGAGCAGAGGCCTCATTATAAGTGTTATTGATATAGCAGTCCTTTGTACAGCTGTGTGTTTTCTGGAATCCAAGAGTGACTTGCACCTGATCTTCTCTACCCAAAATGCCATGAGCTTTCAACAGAGCCATGGTCAGTTTTATGCTTGAGTTGGTTTGTTGTTGGTCTTCATAACTTTTTAAAAATTGACTGGTATAAAAGATAGAAACATATTCACTAATCTGAAATGTCAAGGTCAAATCTACCAACAGGTAAAGATGAAGGTCACGGGTTAAATAAAGGGAATTAGGCATGGGCCAAGGACATAGCATATAGTTGTGCTATTTGAATTTGCAGCTATTACATGTAAGTTGGGAGTGTGGTGACCATTGATTCATCATCTACCCAATAGGGACAGTTTGTGCAATACAAATGTATTGTTTGTGTGATATACAGGTATCGCTATATCAATGAGCCCTAAATGGGATTAACACATTTTGGTGATGGATTTAGCCCCGGTAGCTTGATGGCAGCTGTGCTGTTGGACATTTGATTGCTGATAATTGTTTTTAAGTGGTAGAATTTGACCCCGTTTTGGTATTATTCAAAGGATGTCATTGATCTGTGTCTGCAAATGGACAATTAGAAAATGACCTGGTTATTGAATTAGATTGTCACACTGACCAGCCAAGGTCCACCTGTCAATCAGCTGTAGCGGGGCCAATGATCTAGTCATCTGCTTGCTGTAATAGGTCCTTAATGAATCAATTCAATGCTTAGGGAATGTAGAGATTGGGAGAACTTTTATGCTGCATATTAAATTGATATAAAAATCATCTGTAAATGTTTGTGGCATTTGGAAAGTGAGATTTCATATGATTGGGATAATTGCATCGCATTTATTACTTAGAGCTTCTTTGAAGTGCATAGTCCAACATTTGAATGATATAAAGAAGATTTTGAGAGAAGTGAGCTATAGAATTTGGGATGATTTGGTTTGTTTTTATGTTTGCAGAAAACATCTGCAAATGAATTGTATTCATTTATTTTTCTGTTGCCAACTGCTTTGTGACAGATATTTACACAATTCCTACAAAAACATTTGGCAATGGGGGCCCCCTTTGTTTACAGGATAGACCCAAGGAATGCCAAGCAATGCAGCACCGGTTGGTGATACCTAGTTTTACATATTATTGTAGGGTCTTGACACAGATTTGTGTTATATAGATCACAAAGTACATGTGTATTTACTGTTACCAAGAATTAGGATATTTGCCATTTATCTGCCAAGGTGTTCAGCCATGCCAGGAATTTACTTGGCATAGTCATGACCTTTGAATCCAAAAACCGGGAAGTACAATGCCTTTGTTAGTGGAATTGAGATATATAATATTAATTTTGTCGCTGAAGCCATTTCCACATCTCATTTCCTTTGGATCCACTCCTGGACATCCTGAATGTTTATTATCTATGTATCTTAAGTTTCAAGTATTGAATGTCAAAATTTAATTTACAGAATAGAGCAATTGATTGAGACAATGATCTCTAATACTGACTACTTGTACTTGGCTCATTTTCTCCAAAATACTGTGTGTTTTGTTAGTCTCTCTACTGTACAGGGTGTGTTTCATTAGTGTAATTACTGTACAGAATGTGTTTAGTGAGTGTCTCTACTGTACAGAGTGTGTTTAGTGAGTGTCTCTACTGTACAGAGTGTGTTTAGTGAGTTTAATTACCAATCTGGTTGGTTGTCTTGAAAACAACTTTCAGGTTTAGTTTGGCTTTCCATAATGAGACTCTTTTACAAAATCGAGATGGTTATGCATTACTATGACACCACCAAGTCAAATTCTCACCTGCTGTTTAAAAAACCCACATATCAATCCTAATTGTCTCATGTTCAAACAAACAAAATATTGATTGAACTTGCAAAAATCACAACATGTTGAATGTTAAACACACTCTGTACAGTAATTACACTAAACACACTCTGTACAGTAGAGAAACTCACTAAACACACTCTGTACAGTAGAGACACTCACTAAACACACTCTGTACAGTAGAGAAACTCACTAAACACACTCTGTACAGTAGAGACACTCACTAAACACACTCTGTACAGTAGAGAAACTCACTAAACACACTCTGTACAGTAGAGAAACTCACTAAACACACTGTACAGTAGAGAAACTCACTAAACACACTCTGTACAGTAGAGACACTCACTAAACACATTCTGTACAGTAGAGAGACTAACAAAACACACTCTGTACAGTAGAGAAACTAACTAAACACACTCTGTACAGTAGAGACACTCACTAAACACACTCTGTACAGTAGAGAAACTAACAAAACACACTCTGTACAGTAGAGAGACTAACAAAACACACTCTGTACAGTAGAGAAACTAACTAAACACACTCTGTACAGTAGAGACACTCACTAAACACACTCTGTACAGTAGAGACACTCACTAAACACACTCTGTACAGTAGAGACACTCACTAAACACACTCTGTACAGTAGAGACACTAACTAAACACACTCTGTACAGTGGAGGTATCTCAAATTTTCTCCAAAATGAGCAGGATGAAGGAGTGTTATCCATTAGATCTGCTTTTAACTAACAGTGTGACTGAGTAATGCAGACTGCAGTTGTTTCCATTAGATCTACTTTTAACTAACAGTGTAACTGAATAATGGAGACTGTTGTTTTTAACTAACAGTGTGACTGAGTAATGCAGACTGCAGAGCTGTTTATTTGTACGGATTGTCCGTATTTTCCACGGATTTTAAAGTCAAAATACGCTCTACGGATTCACGTTAAAAATCAATGATTTTCCACGAATCTGGGGAAAAAATCAGTTTCCGAAATTTGCTGATCAGTATGATAAAGAAGCTTGTCAATTGAATTAAACTGGTTCCCTTCTGATTGGTACCAAGGAAAGAAGCGAGGTCAATAGCGAACCAGTTTAGTCAATTGAAGCTTCCATTGTTTAAAGCACACCATTGATATTGATTTATGTCAAACTTTTTAAAAAGCATGGACCGTATTCACGTATCAACACTTCATGAAAGTTACGTCCCTTGTCCACCATCTCCCAGATAAAAATCGTATTTCCCTACGTTGACCTTTGTAATTTTCCTATCTGTAGCTTTGACATCTGTTATTTTTCCATCAATTGCAGTCAACTACAATAATGCCCCAGATTGGGGCAACCCATTAACTTGTATGAAAACTTGGTAATTGGCTAAAATTCAAAGTAATAACATCTTACATTTGGTAAGGTAAAGAAGGAAAACTTGGTTTTTCACCGATTGACCTTTGGCTGACCCCGCAAAGGGACGTAACTCGCGGTGAAGTGTTCATACGTGTATTGGACAGCAAATGTCAGATTGACGAGAATGCAAACGAAACATCCAAATCCATTCAGAGGTTCAAAACAAGAAAAAAATATGGCCTAATTTTAAAGATGCATACAGAGTGCTTTGACCATGCCTCCAACAACCGAAGAAAGCAGATCACATGGTGTTTTGCAGCGTATGCAACACGGACTACAGCTGCGGTCACGGAGGCGAAAATGACTGCTACATGTACATACCCGTTCAGTGTAAACAACATAAATACCTATCGAAGCTGAAAGTGTCAATGACAAGATTTGTGGATATTTCTAACAATTCTGAACTTAACAGCGTGCAATAATTAGTAAAGTAAATGGTTTGTTTAATTCAATATGGTGTATTTATTTTCGTTCCATTTTTGATCAAGTTCAAATTGTTTTGAAACTAAGGGATAAATGGTATGGATGTAGAGAATATAATTAAAACAAAATTTATTGAACAAAGCAAGGTCAAAATTATTACACCTGGCAACCTTCTACAATGAGAGAACCTCATGGACTATAAAAGAATTAATTTAAATTTATTAAAATGCTATGGTATTTTATAAAATATGACAAATTTAAAGAATGATATAAAAGCTTAATAATTACACATGACTACTAATGTAAAATACAAAAGCAACAGTAAACAGCAACATCCTATTTATATGACAACAAGTTGTTCATATAAACAAGGGTTTAACAACTCGCGTAGCACTTTTTGTGATATTCAACTTTTATACTGACAAAGTGCTCAAAATACTGACAACTTGGTTCTAGAATACTGACATCAGTCAGACGGGGTAAACAGGTCTGAGACTGATGTATCTATTAGATCTACTTTTAACTAACAGTGTGACTGAGTAATGCAGACAGTTGTTTTTAACTAACAGTGTGACTGAGTAATGCAGACTGTTGTTTCCATTTGAAGGTGTAGATCTATTGTACACTTTCCACAAAATTAACTTTTCTCATCTAATGATGTATGGTTTATATCTTCATAATCTCTGAACTTGTTGAGAACCAGTGGAAAAGTTAAAAGTGTGAATATATGGTTGGGTCGTTTAAAGATCCTCTTCATCTTAGTGGCATCCAAACCATCTGTTTATGGTGCACATAGATGATGTTTACCCCCCTTGGGTCTTAGGTGGGTCCACAATAGCTGTCTCAAGTTTTCAAGAGCAATAAAGCTAATTGTAAAATTAATTGCAAATGAAATGTTGTGTGTATTATGCAGACTTGATGGAACCTGTGACCTGAGAATCAGGTGATAAATATTTAAAGAGTCCAAAGCTGTCAATTATACCAGCATTCTCATACTGTATAGTATAATGGGAGTCTGGGAGACTCAAATAGATTTACTATTCCAGTGTCTTTACCTTTAATATCTCTACAAATTTTAATAATAGCTATTTCCTAATGAATGTGTTACAGTTTTCTTAACAATGCATGTATAAATACAGATAAATATAGCAGGTCTATTTTGATGACTGTGAATTCCAACAGAAATGGTAGTAGAATGTAAATATAACATGCTTCATGAACTAGGCCTGTGTGAAGCATTGCGGTTCATACCCTTATGTATTTCAAAAATGAAATTCATTTCTTAAATACCAGTTACCATTCTAGTATGCATTCTAAAGACAGTTAGTGTTGGTCAAATTAGACTCTTCAGTTCAGAGTGGGGCTTAAGTTAGGGATCCAGGTGTATGAGGTTTCAGAGCACAGTGACTCAGGTGAACATTGTAGTCCATGGGCCTCTTGTTACGAATAGCTTAGAGTCCCTCTCTGTATATTTTCTTGTTAGTAAAACATCATGAGAAAAAAAAATAAAGCTTGTAATTCTTATTTTTAAAAGTAAATGCACAAACCAATATCCATCAATCGCAATATGTACGAGTGCATTTGGCAGAATTTCTGCTTGCTGAAACCTTTATATCTATAGAAGTTTTGCTGTGCAGATAGAATCTCAGTGTGCTCCCTGATTACAGACATTGTACAATCTATCCCATTGCATCACCAAGACAAATCAGTCATTACATTGATTCATTTCTATGTCTGACAATTACATTTGTACTCTCTGAATAGAAAATGAGAATAGATAAAGTTGTAAACTTTTCTGATAAATCATGGGATGTTTAGAGTATAGAATACATTAAGTTGTTACCTCTGTGGCCAGCTGCTCGCTCCAGCAGATATTTAGTATTAACTCACACCTGGCTGCTTATCCAATTAACGACCACAACATCCCCTATATTAACTGAAGGAGCCAGTCCATATATCACATCCAGAAATCAATTCTTATAATTGCTCAGTTTTTGAAAATACGAAATCAATGCAGTGTAAATAGTATGTCATTCTAGAGAATAGTATGGTATAATTCATTTGACGGCAGCGTACCTTTCATTGGTCATATTCAGCTCTAATTGTTATGAGTGAACATCCATTGATCGGAGGACATGATCTCTATTGAAGATACTCAGTTATTTATTTTTGCCTCCTGTTGCTGGCTTAATGCATAGCCATATTTTAATACTACCATATTATGTCACTGTAACAGCCGTTTTATAAAACCCATGGGATCTTTATTGTCAATATTTGCCAATTTTATTGCTGTTGGGGTGGCTTCTAGATTTTCCTTAAGCCTCAATCAAAATTGTCACTTGAATTTTAAGATCTCAAAGGTCAAGGCCAATATAGTAATGGTTTTTCATTTGCCTTTTAATTATACCTATCAGACAACATGAATCTTAGAATTGTTGATTGGAGAGCATTTCTTGTTTTGTCTACAAAGTTTTTAAGTTTATATCTGTTATGCCTGTTTTTTAATATGTTGAAGTAAAGCATTCTTGATTTGAATTTTGATGGAATAGGTCAACATCAAGACTTTAAAATTTGATTAATTTGAAATGATAAGAAATGTGTTCATACTAATTTTTCTACATGTATACTTTTTATCCTTGTTTAGATTGAAATATGTGAATTTGTAAAAATAAATTTCTCTCTTTAATTGTTGCTTGTTTAGAGAAAGTCCTCTGGATTTTCGATTTACTCTTGAGCTTCATCTTGATAAAAAGATTGAGGCTTTATTTTTATTTTTATTTTTTTTTTGTATGAATACAAGCCCGGTGTACCCAACTGCACAAAAGTTAGTTGAATTTAACCGACAGTTAACCTGTATTTGTCCTCTTTAATGCTATAAACTGAAAGTTAACTGTGTTAGATTTAAGCAACTGTTTTGTGACTGGATCCTGTACTTTAAGATTATGATATAACGAAATAATTTTCAAAGTTAGTTTGAAATTCACTTCAGCTTTCAAAAACACTTGTTAATGTCTGATACTTAATCACGGATAAGTAAAAGTTAGAACACATATACAAGTTTTACGTGGCTGAAATTCCATTCTGTGTGAACGTTATAGCTCTAATTCCCCCCAATTATAAATCGTTACATGGCTGCCGAGGAGTTGCTATCAGAGGGATTTATGTGTGTGTATACTTTGTTCTTCAGGTACATTTTCATTTGAAGATTAATAACTACTGATTTTCTTCAAACGTTGCCCACATTGGATGTGAGCTTTGTATCAGGTGGCCAACATGAATTATGTTATTTTGGAGATAAACTTACTTATTGATGGCAATAGGAGAAATGCCATGTTTTCAAAATATTTAGAAATTGAAAAGCAGCAGAACAGAGTTTCCTGAGCAGGGGAAACATATTGTGGTAAATATGGCAGATTTAGAAACCAGCTGGGCTCCCAATTGTTATTATAGCAGAAAATCTGACATGGCTCAAAAACATTGTTCACGTAATGATACACCTGTAAAGTATTCTGGTGATGGCTAGATCATGAAATCTCAACTGCATAGTTATTCTCTTTCTCTCTCTCTTTCTCTTTCTCTCTCTCTCTCTCTTGAAGACTAAGCAGATCAGCTGAACTAAAAGCTTACCTTTTTAAAAAAATATTTTTACACTAAATTTCCTCTGCAGCGTCGAAAATAAAGCTTCATTTTATGAACTTCACTAAGTGATAGGAAAATAAAGCTTCATTTTATGAACTTCACTAAGGATCACTAAGACTTCAGTATAAAGGGGAAACCACCCTAGCCAAGACAACTTGTTGGTATATTAATTTCTTAGGCTGCTGAACTTTGATCTATCAAAATAATTGAAGGAGACGCCACTGAGATGTGTCTCTGATTATCGTGCAATGCCTCCACTATTGTTTATCAACAGACTTACCTCTGATTAAAGGTATAATCCTCTAATTATAGTGCTGGCTTAAGACCATGTCTACAGATTCCAAACCTTAGGACTTCTCCTTCATGTTGCATATATTGTCTTTATTATAGAGATATAAAATTGTATCCAAAAACAGCTGCATAAAAAGTTTTGGTGAACCATCTTTGAACAAACAAATGTTACAAAAGATAAACATTTTGAGTTTTGTACATATACACTTAGTGTACCAGCTGTCATGAAATGAAGCCAAGATGAATGTACTATATTTGGAATTTTCAGGTCTCCTTTTTTTAAAATGACAACTTTTTTTATACAGTGCATTTTTGCATCATAGATAAAAAAAAAGTTGCTTATTTGATTCGTATGGTCATATTCCAAGGCAATTAGACATAACAAAATGTAAAGATACAAATCACAGATATTTGTGTAAGGTTTCAGAAGTTGAAATACTCTGGAAGTGACTGAGCAAAATGAAATCAATTACATTTCACTTGCCTATTTTTTTCAAAGATAAATCAACTTGCCTTCCTTAATGAATAAGAAGCATTTCAAAAGGAATTATGGAAATATTTAAGATAAAGGAATCATGTGCATCTAAAATATCTCATCATTTGGAAGATCTGAAAGTGCGTGCATTAAATTTCAATTTAAAAGAATGCACAGCATGTCATCCAGGTGTTATCAGAAATTCCTTAAAATAATTGAAAGACCTTATCTGAAAATGTTTTAACATGCATGCATAATAGATGGCAAAGAGAGTGATGGAGATTTTCCATGAAATATTATCTATTTTGGTGATAACCTAAATTGTGTGATGAATCCATTGTCTGGCTCCGAAGGTATATATACCAGGAAATTCCTGGAAGGGGGGAGTTTTACAAAAGATGCCTCCATTGCTGCATTAATATTGATATAGCTGCAGATCTAGTAAAATGTGGAGGAAAATCAGCTTTCAAGCTCGGGCTCTCTGATTAGTAATCTTCATTTTCAAGAACTCATTTAAGAACTGCAGTAAATTTGCAATTTTTTGCAGTTGATCTTCATCCAACAGGAAATTCCTGTTTCATATTTTAGGTATAATTTACTGCATGGTTTGTTATTATTAGTTCCATATTCTTCAAAGTTCAAGCTCCTCTCTCCAAGTAAAACAGCAAGAAAACACACTGTAAAACTCGACTCTGATTTTGTGGGGTTTTGACGCATGCAACCTCTGTACATATGTCCAAAAAATATGATATTCTTCAACATCAAGACAAAATATGAAGACAGACACCATCACTTAGAAACATAGAAAGAGGAAGAAGAAATCAGTCACATTGATAAGGCCACGTAAAACACAATGTAATCTATTTAGGGATCTTGGATGATAAATTTAACCTGCAAAAGACAGAAGAGGAAAGTTATTTTTCCCCCAACTTCATCCATTGTAAGGAACAAACAGACAGGTTAGAAGGTTTATACTCATCAATCAAAGCTATAAAAAAGCTGAAGAAGAGCAGGAAAGTGTAAAAAGATTCTCTCAGTTGTCAGCCATGTCTTCGTGGAGCATGACATTTGATGGGTGGAACAGTAGTGAAAATGCAATATTGAATAAAGTTTGAACGAAAGAAGATAGGAGTTGATTTCTTAGCCATTCTGAGATAATGGCACTACATATAGATGTTGGAGACAAAGGGAAGCCATTTCTTTATAAGAATTAATCTTCTTGGGAAGTTTTACAATAAATTTTCCTTTCTGATAATTATTTGTAATTTATCAGACATTGGTCAATTTTAGAAAGGTTTTAAACCAATTCACTGTGTTCCTGCCGACTTCAAACCGTAATGAGTTCCTGTAGAATGTTTACATTGAAACATACCGGGGATACCTTTATCATCACAAAGGTGTATCTGCCTGAAGGATTACATCACATGTAAACTCAGATATAAATCCTGAAAATATATCATCAAGGTTATAGAAAAAAAAGCAATTCTCCTGCATAAAATATGCAATTGGTAAATATTACAATTTATCTAAGTTACTGGTAGTGCAATTATTACATTAACTGCCATTTCTTTGAGTGCTCCGCAGTGGAGACATTTATTATAACAGTACACCATGGTGAGAAAGAGTCAGCTGATAAACAGCTGATTCTGATGACAGTAATTGCATTGTAGTTGCCAACCATGCAGTGGCCTTTTTCCAAATCACAGATAACACAAACAGACAGACTATGCAGGTGAAAACACGCTCTACAACAATCGGTATGCACTTAATGTTGCAACTGCTTAAAAATCGCACTATATGGGGGGGGGGGGGGGGGGGGCATATAATATGCTTTGATACATACACCGCTAATTGAAATTTAAAGAACTTGGAAAAGTTTAAATAAATACACTGCATTGTAGAATGAATAGGTCATGAAATGTTTTCCTTGAGTGAGGGGAAATAATTTGCACACAAACCAGACATTGTAAAGGGGTAATCTATTTACTCTTAACAATGTTCAGCTAACATAAAAACATGACAGGCAGAAGTTACTGCCTTGTTTTATGATTTTGTACAAATAGCAATATTGGGATCCAGAAGTAAAATTTGGCAAAGTCAATTACAGATGTGATGAAACAGTTGCACTTACCATGTATCAGGGAGTCCTTTCATCTTCTGGGGATGTAGAATTCCCTGTCAGACTGACTGTCCACAGAGGGGAGGATCCAACCAATACATCAAAGGCAGGGGTGTCAGCAAATAAAGCTGAATGCTGTCGCCACCCAATAGCACCACCAGATATCAGTCACCACCAGTCAACACACACTGGTCACCAGAGCAGTAGGAATAATACTGTCTGATCTATTCTGACCCAGAATTAGGGTGCCAAGTTGGAAAGAAATTATACTAAGGATTTTCCGTGGAAGTTATCACATTGATATAGAGTCCAAAATCCACACTACGGAAACCATTCACTTCAAGAGTATTAGTTTGATGATGCTCAATAGTTTTGTTTCAGCTCATTCACCTGAAGGTCACTGCAGTGTCTTGGAGCTTCTCTCCCTGCACTCAACAGTTTAAGTGTTTCTTAATAAGCTATCAAGTGTTTCACAACTTTTTACAAGAAAATGATAACTGCCGTGTTGATAGAATTCGGCTGTAATTTTTCTGTTTGGTTATATATACTGAAGTTAGGTAATGATGATGAATGTTTGCACCTGAATCAGTTATAAACATTGAAGGATGAACTTGGAAGGTAGTCAAAAAAGGGGAACAGTGAGGGTGATAGGGGAATGGAATGGTGCCCAGGATCTGTCAGAGACCAGACTGTGATTGGGATAATTTGTTCTCCAGGATTGACAATTCCTGGTACACAGAAGATACAAATCTTCCACTCTCACGATTGGTAAAATTTGGCATACTTCATCGCAGGAGCTTGATGGATGATTAGTCTCAGTTTTTCACAAAACCCTTTGATCACATGTCTTGTTTGTGTACTTAGTGGTAAAAAGGACTGGCAAGGTATTGCTCATGTAGGACTTTGGGATCATCTGAGGAGGAATGTCGTACCCATTTACTTTTAAGTGGTTGGAGGAAAACTGATCACTTCAGATGCATATTTCAAGCATTAACTTGGACGTATTGCTCTTTTCAAGTTCCTACAATTTGTTACTTATTAAATGAATAAAGATATTGTTGAATACGTTTAAAAGTTTTGATGGTTAAGTTGATTTTAATGAAAGCGAAAATTCAATACAAAGATTTACAAGATTAAATGAAAATTGTTGAAAATGGCTTTGATGTAGTAAACTTGATTCCTTCACCAGACTCTAAAGAATTCTTTTAGATCTAGACTAGAATTGTAAAAACTATCGACGAGGTTTTTAAAAGAATATATATATAAACATAACTATTCACACATTTGTTTGTGAGATTTTGAAAACATGGAAATGATGTGCATGTAATTCCTGTAAACCATCTTTATGGATCTGAAATAGTTATAATGATTAAAACTTTATGAAGATAATAACATAATGAATGTCAATTTCATTCACTCTTTTAAAATATGTGTTGCAATCCTCGAAAATACTAGTTGATGGATAAAATTTCATATTGATCTTGTTTTGATCAATAATTCCCTTTGTTCTTTTCACTTCATACCCCCACCCCCTCCACACAAAAAAACCCCAAATAAGTTAGGCTTTTTTCAATTTTGAATATACCTCAGTTGATTTATTATCAAAGCAATGGTAAGAATTTGTGATAATAAGACTGAATCTTTTAAATATCATCTCTTAAGAACTTTTTGACCATGCAGACATGCAAAATGTACATGATGCATTTAGCTCCCTGGTGCCCTTTGAACAATAGTGGCCACAGTATAGATTTACTTTAAGTTTCACACACAAATTCATAGAAAAAGGGCCTGTTTTTAGAGGTTTACACAGTTGGCCAATTATTTTGTCTCTGTAAATTCATCAGTTTGAAGGGGGGAAAATGGGAGGGTGAGGGTTAATATTAAGGGCTGCTCTACATCCTAAGATGTTTTTTTGGCAATCCTGTGCAAGATGAGTGTCAAATGTGTGCTTAGTATGTCTCATTATAAAAACAGACACTAGCTGTATTTGTAAACTTCCAAGGTGGAGAAGAAAAGAGAGGATGTAAATATTATCAACAATGTCATTCATATTGTATGAAGGTCAGAGTTGATTTATGTTCAGAATTCCATTTTTCATCCCAGTTGTAACTTGGTAGTAAAAATAGTAAAAAGATAATCAGCCTACCTGGCAGGCGTCCAGGTGTTTGTTTATCTCTAGTGCATAACAATATCAGCAGCATCTCGTGGCGCAGTGTAAAACTTGGCAATCAGAAGGCATGGTGTGGAATGTGGAATGATTTTATCAACATAAATTTAGCCATGTAAATATGACTACTGATGTGTTGGTATGTCATAACAGTCGGAAGGGGTGATTTAAAACGGTGTAAGAATTTGTCTCTAAGGGAACTTGTGCTTTATAAAACATGAGTAGGTTTTGTCTGTATAATAGCTTGGGCAGTATTTTACCATATCATGAATATCTGCAGGAAATCATTGCTGCAATTTACATGAAGAAAAAATTCTAGATTTTATTGTGAATGAATAGTACAAAGTTTACAGTATTTTAATAGTAACTTTTTAGCACAGTTAAAGTTCAACAGTGAAATCATTTTGTTCATAAGCATCTATAACATTCCTGCTGGGTCGGTGAATGTGGTCTCCAGATTCAGATACTTCCTCGTTCTTCTTTCTGCACAATAAACCTGATCATTAAACTACAACAGAGAGAGAGAAAATGCTGGGGGCAACTTTACATATTTGTGACCTTGAAAATGACCACTCTCTTACCTGCAAATAAGAATGGTGGCAATGATGAATATGATGAGAAAGAGGCCACAGATAGTGGCAATCACTGCAATTAGAATGACCTCATCTGTAACAGAAAGCTAGTTATAGCAATCACAGCTATCAAAATTACTCATCTGTAACAGAAAGCTAGTTTTAGCAATCACAGCTATCAAAATTACTCATCTGTAACAAAAAGCTAGTTATAGCAATCACAGCTATCAAAATTACTCATCTGTAACAAAAAGCTAGTTATAGCAATCACAGCTATCAACATTACTCATCTGTAGCAGAAAGCTAGTTATAGCAATCACAGCTATCAACATTACTAATCTATAGCAGAAAGCTAGTTATAGCAAATCACAGCTATCAAAATTACTCATCTGTAACAGAAAACAAGTTAATAGAGCAATCACAGGCTTGAAAATTACTCATCTGTAACAGAAAGCTATTAAAATTATCTCATTTGAAACCTGGTCATGGCTAGCAATAGGAAAGTAATTGTACTGATGATAGTTACATCATTATGATTATAATAGTAACCAGGAAGAAACCTTTGAAGTATTGCTTACTAGTTATTATCTATTGTAATGGCAACAAGAGAGAAGCCTTCTTTGTGTTAGTAACATTGTTATTATAATAGCAATCCAAAAAGAACCCAATTAGTATTACTAACATGGTTATTGTACTCCCCATAAACAAGGTGTTGGGGAACCTATTGATTTTACCTCATTAGGGAGTCCATCCTTTCATGGTCACATTTTGTCCAGAGATTTTCTCAAAGGCTGTTCATTTACTTTTTGCCAAATTTTCTAAAAATATTGTATACTATGCACCTGGTATTTTCTGATTGATTTGTTCAAATTTGAGTCATAATTTGTAGGTACTTTTTCATATTTCCATACTTTCTGCCAGTATCCCTCCCCCCAAACAACTTTTGTGGGGGCAGTATAGGTTTCACCATGTCAGTATGTCTGTTTTTTCATTCACCTGTTATTGGGATTAATTGGTTTCACCATGTGTGTGTGTGTGTGTGTGTGTGTGTGTGTGTGTGTGTGTGTGTGTGTGACTTTTGTCTTATTTTATAGCTGATAATTTGAATATCAATTTAAAATGACTCCAAATTTTTGAGAATTTTAGTATTCAATACTATATAGGCCATTATTGAACAATTTCTTGTGAAATTATAGGATCTGCACTGAAACAGTTCAGATACAAGTCAACATAATTATAGAACAGTAAAGAAAGATAGCAGAACAGATATCATGTGGGAAACCCAATTTAAATCTTTTATCTAATAAGCTTATATACTATCCAAGACACAAAAATATCATTATTTATAATATAAAACAATCATTGGAACTGTTTGATGTGATTGAGTGAATGTTGATCAGTTTAACATGCATATAACTGATACCGCACGCATTTATTCAAATGTCTGTAATGCAGTCGATATTTACAACCTCCTTTTCAAAACAAATCAGTTTTGATGGAATTTTCCAGGTTCAATAGCCTGTAGAGATCTGGATAATTGTAAACTAAATGTTTTGAAAGGAAGATAAAAGCAACTCAGCATATTGACTGCTCTTGGATTCAACAACCAGACATGCAAATTTATTTAGTACTGAATACCTGATTGGTAAACATGATTCGAACTAATGAGTAATCATCGAATGGTCAGTAGTAATTACCTGATTGGCTAATTCTCTGGGTACTTGTCCGTGTGGTGGACACGGAAGAGAATATGGAGGAGGAATCTGTAGTTGGAACTGTAGAAAATGTTGTCAATGAAGCAGTAGGTGAAATTGTTGTAGTAGAAATTGTTGGCAAAGAGAGATAACTCTCCTCCGATATCACAGGATTTGTGTTGGAGTTTAAGGTGATGCTGGGAAGAGCAGTCACATTAATGTCATAAGAACTCAGAAGTCCCAGTGGCGAAGCTTTGAAACTGCTTGAAGGGAGGTAACTGAGATGAGTTGAAGGGAGGTAACTGAGATGAGTTGAGGTGGCAATCTGGGTGCTGCTGATTACTGATATTATAACAGGGGAACCACATTTGATGAACATATCTGAAATGTATAAAACTTGTTGATTTATTTTATGATTTAGAAGAAATCTGAAATTGTCTATAGAAGTTACTGACCAGAATATAAATTATCAATCCCCCACCCCATTAATGTTCCTTTCTTTGACCCACCAGTGCCAGTTATCTTAAGCCACAGTCTGAACTCTTGCTCGGGATATTTGTTGTGTAGTAGAACCTCTAAGCTAGAGATGTCGGAGAACTCCGGCCTGTTGATGATGCTCATTTTTGTGATGTGTTTGGTGGTGGACTCATTGGTCAGGATGTAGACCACTGGACTTAAGAAAGCCTTGGTCTGTTCCAGGGTGAAGACACTAATGTTTTGGCCTTTGATTTCACAGGAACATTTCATGGGGGACATTTTAGGGGCTGGGTATTTGGGGGAGGTCAAGTAGATAGTGGATTTGTGCTGCTCCAAAAAATCGGAACATAGGTCAAAACTGTAGGACTCTGGAATCAAAGACGCACATGTTGATTAAATATACAAGATAATTTAAACATATTTTAGTCTGTCCACAACTTTAACCTTGAACTGTACGAGATAAGAGACTTCAAACTTCTGAATAGGAAGGTGAAGGTTAACCTACTGTAATTTTTAAAAAAAAATCTGGACTACTTTTGTATTTGAATTGCTGATGGAAAAGGTGACAATTAAGTAATATCAGTGAGTCACCGCAAATATGCACATTGTGTGAAAGAGAAGTGCTTCATGACCACAGGTAATGGCTAAAAAGTGGGGCTTGTGAACTTCACAGATATTTTTCATATGTGAATAAAGGTTGGTTAACAATATATGACAGTGTCACAGGGTCCAACCAATATAAAACAAATTGTTGGTCTGGGGTTCTTACTAAATTTTTATTGTGTAAGGATAAAAACCTGTAAGTAAAACACAAAATCTCACAACACATAAAACACTCACACAACATTTATACAGACATTTAAACACGCACTGTATATTTAAACATGCATTACATTAACAACACATAGAACACAGTATTTTAGGTTATGCTGATTATGAAATTAATTACTTATCAATAAAATAAAAAATAATACGAGTAAGTGTATTAGTCTTATATGAAGTTTTAAATTTTATTTCTCGATGTCTCTTGGAGTGACCGTGAAGGTTGCATTTCAGGAATATTGCATAGGGTAAATGAAAGCGGTGGGAACTTGTCTTTTTATATGAGTGAGGTTAATATGAATATTAATTACTCGATTGTCATTTAGTTGAAAGGTCGACATACACCACGTGACTAAACAAACTCGCAATCATTCATTCATACTATCTAGTGGACTTCAGTGATATATACAAAAACTTCTAGGATTTGAAACAAGTTTGATCAAATATGTGTCCTCCTTATATGCAGTCATTAATGAAATTTGCCATAAGAACTATATCAAAAATAAAGAATCATAGATAAATATTTTTGCTATACATACTTGGCACACACTGATAAACAATTTTGAGTGAGGTTGCATTTTTCTGGCACACAGACAAGTACTCATTTGTTGGCACCATGAAGGTACAGGAAGCTTTGCCATTACAATGCATAACGCTGGGTGGATCTAGAAATTCTGTTCCCGTACAGGTGTCAGCCGACACTACACAGTCTTGGGTGTGGTCATATCCATAAACCTCGTAGTCCACTTGAATCAACCAATCGGAACTGGAACAATCCAGGCTTATCTCACTTCCAGCACACTGTGATGCCTCGTTGCATCTTGACACTAAAAAGGGAGAAATTCCAAAGATATTTTAAATAGATATACAATGCTCCGTGCATGCTGTCCAAATTTCAAGAAGTTTCTGGGTGAGCATCATCCTAGTACTTTATATGTTCAAAGAAAATATTGTCAAATGAAAGTTACATGTTGGAATAAAAATTAAGTTTTCTGCACACATATTGTTGATCTTACCTTTGTGAATCAGGATGATACATCCTATCAGAATATAAATCACAGCTTTATTTGGAGTTTCCATGTTTTCTGGTTTGCATCATAACGCTCATTTTCTTACATTTTACAAGGTCCACTTTATTAAAATAACATTTTCAAAATATTTTTCATCAAGTTTCTTCACAGAGAGGGCAATATTTTCACCAAATATTTAGTCTCAGAAAAATACGTCTCCCGTTTAACGGTCCATTCCATTGTAAAGTTTTGTACTTTGATGTAAAATCTTTGTTAAGGCCTGCACAAGTCAAGATGTTACCTATCTGTAGTGGGTCAATAGCCACAATCAATTATTCCTTATTATGTCCTCATATCCAGCTCCTGGTGTCGTATTACGCCAAATGCTGAGGTTGTTCTGCATTTCATTATCTCACAAAATGTCTCATCAATTGGGTTTTATCCATTCAGTTTTATCCATTGGGTTTTGATTTTGGTGTTGGATGTCTCGATTTTTTATTCATTTTATTTTATTTGTCCCAGTGTGTTGGTTACTATGGGTGGGAAGTTGACGCTGATTGGAATTCGCCTAGTTGTTTTGTTGAGAGGGTCATTCTTGGTCTGTAATGCTCCCTTTTTATAGCTTGTTTCAATACACCTCTCCATCCATTAATGAATGTCCGTACAGCTGACCATAAGACTCCATTAAACTTTCATACTTCTTCTACAATTTTAGATATTTCTAAATTAAAAAAGGGAAGAAGATTGTTCACGCGTTTGTCTGTACATTATTATGTCTAGTGATCAATATGGGTCAGACGATCCCTTCACTGTTTAAACTTTTATAAAGTGTTGAATTTATCATATCATTAATGTTAAAGAGTGTTAAAAAGGTTCGGACGCTCTTCATGGTGAATGTATTATTGATCCCTATAGCTTAACAGATTAATGGACTGTTCAGGTGATCAGTTTTGTAAAACTGCAAAACAATTCTATAAGTCAGAAAATTTCTTGTTGGAGGCAGACCCATTCAGTGTATATTGCATGATCCACTTTTCTAGTCAATACAGAAGATGCACAAACAGTTTGCATGTACTTTTCTAGTCAATGCAGAAGAAAAACATCATATGCCCTTAAACAGCATGGTAAAGGTCATCTTCTTCAATTACTCTGACATAAAATATGGGAAATTTCTCATCATCTTCATTTTTTCTGTATTTCCAGATACTACAACTTGGATGGCACAGATTTTGACTCTATCAATAAGTTCCTGTCCTCTCTGGTGGAGAAAGCCCTGTACGAATTAGAGTGTTCCTACTGTATCGAGGTGGATGATGTGAGTAATATAAGAGTTAAGAGTGCTACTGTATCGAGGTGAATGATGTGAGTAATATAAGAGTTAAGAGTGCTGCTACTGTATCAAGGTGAATGATGTGAGTAATATAAGAGTTAAGAGTGCTACTGTATCAAGGTGAATGATGTGAGTAATGTAAGAGTTAGAGTGCTACTGTATCGAGGTGAATGATGTGAGTAATGTAAGAGTTAAGAGTGCTACTGTATCGAGGTGAATGACGTGAGTAATATAAGAGTTAAGAGTGCTACTGTATCGAGGTGAATGACGTGAGTAATGTAAGAGTTAAGAGTGCTACTGTATCGAGGTGAATGACGTGAGTAATATAAGAGTTAAGAGTGCTCCTACTGTGTCGAGGAGAATGATGTGAGTAATATAAGAGTTAAGAGTGCTACTGTATCGAGGTGAATGATGTGAGTAATATAAGAGTTAAGAGTGATACTGTATCGAGGTGAATGATGTGAGTAATATAAGAGTTAAGAGTGCTACTGTATCGAGGTGAATGATGTGAGTAATGTAAGAGTTAAGAGTGCTGCTACTGTATCGAGGTGAATGATGTGAGTAATATAAGAGTTAAGAGTGCTGCTACTGTATCGAGGTGAATGATGTGAGTAATATAAGAGTTTAAGAGTGCTGCTACTGTATCGAGGTGAATGATGTGAGTAATATAAGAGTTAAGAGTGCTGCTACTGTATCGAGGTGAATGATGTGAGTAATATAAGAGTTAAGAGTGCTGCTACTGTATCGAGGTGAATGATGTGAGTAATATAAGAGTTAAGAGTGCTACTGTATCGAGGTGAATGATGTGAGTAATATAAGAGTTAAGAGTGCTGCTACTGTATCGAGGTGAATGATGTGAGTAATATAAGAGTTAAGAGTGCTACTGTATCGAGGTGAATGATGTGAGTAATATAAGAGTTAAGAGTGCTACTGTATCGAGGTGAATGATGTGAGTAATATAAGAGTTAAGAGTGCTGCTGCTGTATCGAGGTGAATGATGTGAGTAATATAAGAGTTAAGAGTGCTGCTGTATCGAGGTGAATGATGTGAGTACTGTAAGAGTTATAGTAGTAGTGTTCCTATTATATAGAGGTGGATAATGAAAGGTGAAGATAAAAAACAGTGATCAATCCCTTAATTCCCATAAGCAATACAAAATAGACAGTTGCGTAAACATGGACCCCTGGACATAGGAGTTAAGAGTACTTTTACTATATGAAGGTGGATGATGGGAGTACTGTAAGAGTTAAGAGTTCTTTTACTATGTGAAGGTGGATGATGGGAGTACTGTAAGAGTTAAGAGTACTTTTACTATGTGAAGGTGGATGATGGGAGTACTGTAAGAGTTAAGAGTACTTTTACTATGTGAAGGTGGATGATGGGAGTACTGTAAGAGTTAAGAGTACTTTACTAGATAGAGGTGGATGATGGGAGTACTGTAAGAGTTAAGAGTACTTTACTAGATAGAGGTGGATGATGGGAGTACTGTAAGAGTTAAGAGTACTTTACTAGATAGAGGTGGATGATGGGAGTACTGTAAGAGTTAAGAGTACTTTACTAGATAGAGGTGGATGATGGGAGTACTGTAAGAGTTAAGAGTACTTTTACTATGTGAAGGTGGATGATGGGAGTACTGTAAGAGTTAAGAGTACTTTACTAGATAGAGGTAAATGATGGGAGTACTGTAAGAGTTAAGAATGCTCCTACTGTATTGAGGTGAATGATGTGAGTAATATAAGAGTTAAGAGTACTTTACTAGATAGAGGTAAATGATGGGAGTACTGTAAGAGTTAAGAGTACTTTACTAGATGTAGAGGTGGATGATGGGAGTATTGTAAGAGTTAAGAGAACTTTACTAGATGTAGAGGTGGATGATGGGAGTACTGTAAGAGTTAAGAGTACTTTACTAGATAGAGGTAAATGATGGGAGTACTGTAAGAGTTAAGAATGCTCCTACTGTATTGAGGTGAATGATGTGAGTAATATAAGAGTTAAGAGTACTTTACTAGATAGAGGTAAATGATGGGAGTACTGTAAGAGTTAAGAGTACTTTACTAGATGTAGAGGTGGATGATGGGAGTACTGCAAGAGTTAAGAGTACTTTATTAGATAGAGGTGGATGATGGGAGTATTGTAAGAGTTAAGAATACTTTACTAGATAGAGGTGGTTGATGGGAGTACTGTAAGAGTTAAGAGTACTTTACTAGATGTAGAGGTGGATGATGGGAGTATTGTAAGAGTTAAGAGAACTTTACTAGATGTAGAGGTGGATGATGGGAGTATTGTAAGAGTTAAGAGTACTTTATTAGATAGAGGTGGATGATGTGAGTACTGTATGAGTTAAGAGTACTTTACTAGATGTAGAGGTGGATGATGGGAGTACTGTAAGAGTTAAGAGTACTTTACTAGATGTAGAGGTGGATGATGGGAGTACTGTAAGAGTTAAGAGTACTTTACTAGATAAAGGTGGATGATGGGAGTACTGTAAGAGTTAAGAGTACTTTATTAGATGTAGAGGTGGATGATGGGAGTACTGTATGAGTTAGAGTACTTTACTAGATGTAGAGGTGGATGATGGGAGTACTGTAAGAGTTAAGAGTACTTTACTAGATAGAGGTGGATGATGGGAGTACTGTAAGAGTTAAGAGTACTTTACTAGATAGAGGTGGATGATGGGAGTACTGTAAGAGTTAAGAGTACTTTTACTAGATAGAGGTGGATGATGCAAGTGTGCTTGTGTCAAAATATATAATGTTATATCGATTCTTGAGAAATGAATGGTTGGTTTCTATTTTCATGACTGAGTTTTATAGCAACTGAGGCTCTAGTCCACTTATGAATATAATGCTCTGCTGACTGAGCTACCTCTGACAGCAGTACAGTGTATTACATTTTGAATGATGACTTTCTAAATCATTTGTATTTCACACAGGTTGTGAGGGCATTTTATTTGGGTGTGTGGGAGCTAATTTTAACTTGTACATGTTTCTACAGGACCAAAGAGGGGTGCACCCTCTGACCCTGGGAAGAATATCCTCCTATTACTACCTGAACCACAAAACAATGAGGATGTTCAGAGATGAGCTGAAGGCAGAGTCCAGCATCTCGGACCTGATAGAGATACTATCTGTGAGTAATGACAATACAAGGGGCAACTGTAAGTGTACCTACCAGGTAACGTACATCATGTGATATTGAAGAGAGCTCTATGTGCAGCCACCTTATGAGTTAGATTGCTTTGAAGATAGTTTTAGCTCACCTGAGCTGAAAGCTTTTCTGATCGCCTATCATCCATCTGTGTCCATTTGGAAACTTTTCATTTTTGACTTCTTCTCCAGAACCACTGGGCCAATTTCAACCAAACTTGGCAAAAAGCATCTATGGGTGAAGGGGTTTCAAGTTTGAACAAATGAAGGGCCATGCCCCCTTCAAAGGGGAGATAGTCACAAAAATGCAAAAATAGGGTAGGGTTATTTAGAAACCTTCTCAAGAACCACTGGGCCAGAAGAGCTGAAATGTACATAAAAGCTTCCCGACATAGTGCAGATTAAAGTTTGTTAAAACCATGACCCTCTGGGGTAGGTTGGGGCCACAATAGGGAATCAAAGTTTTACATGCAAACATATAGGTAAAATCTTTTTAAAAATTCTTCTCAAGAACCACTGGGCTAGGAAAGTACAAAGTTATATGAAAGCTTCCTGACATAGTGCAGGTTCAAGTTTGTAAAAATCATGACCCCCCCCCCCCCCCCCCCAGGGGTAGGTTGGGGCCAGAATAGGGATCAATTCTACATGTGAATATATATGGAAAATCTTTAAATATGGGCCAAGGTGACTCACGTGAGCGATGTGGCCCATGAGCCTCTTGTTTCATTACGGTGTCTCATGTTACAATTGTATGTTGGTAGTAAAGAATATTTATTCCTATGAAATTAGATACTGTATGAATAGAATACAATTAAATAAAATGGATGTATCAAGAAAAAGGTGTAAGAAAATGAAATATGCCTAGTTTTTGTTTGCATAGGAATGGAAGGGGGGGTCCTATTACACCAGCTCTAGTTGAGTATTGCTCTTTGATTTTGTAGAATGCTGAGGAGTATGCACAGTTACCTGTCAGACATAATGAGGACCAGATTAACAGGTGAGTCAGTAACAGATATATATTGTATAATGAGGACCAGATTAACAGGTGAGTCCGTAACAGAGATAATGAGGACCAGATTAACAGGTGAGTCAGTATCAGACATGAGGACCAGATTAACAGGTGAGTCCGTAACAGACATAATGAGAACCAGATTAACAGGTGAGTCAGTAACAGACATAATGAGGACCAGATTAACAGGTGAGTCAGTATCAGACATAATGAGGACCAGATTAACAGGTGAGTCAGTAACAGACTCTTAAGTATTCACAGGGCTGTATGTTTTCTGAAGGGACAATGAAGTTCAAAGAAAATCTCCACAAATGTTAGTACATTGATCTACCACAACTTGCTCTGTAGTAGAGGAGTTTATGTATATCTGGCTCTGAGGCTGTAATATTTAGACAAATTCCCTTTTGTTCTCAGTCTCACTTTTATTTATGATAGAATTGTACATTGAAAAAATGAAACTGAAATAAAACTCATCTCAGTTTTATTGCCCTGGAGTCTGCCCTATGTTTTATTGCCCCGTAGTCTGTCTTATGCTTTATTGCCCCGGAGTCTGCCCTATTGACAAACTATTTAAATGTACTATGACATTTCAGTGATTTAGCCCAGAAGGTGCCTCTGGAAGTGAACCCCCACACCTTGGACTCCTCCCACACCAAGACACACCTCCTGTTACAGTGTCACTTTGGTCAGTTGCCCCTCCCCTCCACAGACTACAACACTGACACCAAGTCTGTTCTGGACCAGGCTATCCGAATTCTTCAGGTAAGTTCACCAGTTACTTACAACCCTGGCTCGTCGATACTCTTTACAGTAAACCATTTAGTGGGTGACTAGCATTCTCCACAGTGTAGTGTTGAAATGCTTATTTTACAGGCCATGCTGGACGTCAGCGCAGATGAGGGATGGCTAGTTACCTCCCTTAGAATCACACAGCTCATTCAGATGGTCATTCAGGGTCGATGGCACCATGACAATGCCCTCTTGATCTTACCTCACATGACTCCATATCTCATCAGTTGTCTAAGGTATTTACTGTATTCCTGTCAAGAGTATTGTGCCCACATGACTGCGAAATTCAGCTTTTACATTGGGCTTTTACCTCTCAGTTCATAGAGAGAATTTATATTAATTTTTGGATGAGTAGTTATACATGTAACTAGAATTAATTACTAACTTATTGTAACCAGGATAGAGTACTTGATGTAACATAACATGAGCACTTCAGGTTGAGCTATCAAAACAGTTTATAGATGGATTGAGATTTCATTTACCTGTGAATGTTTAAAAAGGGAATCCCTGAAAACCGGGCATATTATGTCTCATCATTTCTTTTGTTGATGTCAAGTACATGTATATGTACAAAATTATCATGTTTGAAAGTTAGGAAGCATTATATAATAATTTAAGATTTTTGTATTTCACATTAACATATTTTCAACTTTGGTGAGCCATCTATGGTCAAAACTTTATGATGAGAGGGGGATACCTCTCAAGTTTGATGTACATCTTATATGATGCACTGACTTTCTGAATTACATCTCAAGTTTGATGTACATCTTATATGATGCACTGACTTTCTGAATTACATCTCAAGTTTGATGTACATCTTATATGATGCACTGACTTTCTGAATTACATCTCAAACAAAAATCAAGGACAATGTGTATGTCTACTTGTATCTAGCATACACTAGAAATGTCAATACTCAAGTTCATCAATTATCTCTCAGACATACTGATCATTGATTAGAAATTTATTGCTAGACTACTAGTAATCAGTTAAAAAGAATTATAGATAGAAAAGATCTCTGTAGAATAATTCTTTGGAAGAGCTCATGACAAAAGGGTCTCCTTTATAGCTGTACAAGCAATCATCACCATGTCCCATAATAGTTTATTTTCATGCATTTACTGTTCATCAATAATTTTAATGAAAGATTTAACAATTACTATGTCATTTGAGTTTTGATAATGGGACAAATGTAGAAATGTGTTGGGCATTGAAGTAATAAGTTTCAAAAAGTAAAGTTTTAGTGTTTAAAAAGAAGTTTCAATATAATAATGGGAATGACAGTAGATTGATAGTTTAATATAATAATGGGAATGACAGTAGATTGATAGTTTAATATAATAATGGGAATGACAGTAAATTGATAGTTCAATATAATAATGGGAATGACAGTAAATTGATAGTTTAATGTAATATGACTTACAACATGTATCAGGATAATGATGTAGATTTTAGAAATGTTTACATTCGGAAGTAATATTTTACCGAGTATTCAACTTTAGCAGCAAGTACTCAAAATATTCACACAAATGAAGACTTCCAGTACTGTTAGTGAGTTGATTAGTGAAATAAATCCTTGGTGTACATTTGAAATTTGTCAGTCTATGACAGATATATTTACCCGAGTCTATCCTCCTTTCCATTGATTTGTAGACCCAGCGGGGGAGGAGCCAAGAGGAAAGGATTCCCAGATATTCAGGGCCCCATTCAGACCCTTCCAGAACTCCTTGTGTTGTGCGAAGGCAAATATGATGCTGTCATGGCGATGCTCGGGGAGGACTTGACACGGAATCAAATGGACCAGGTCTACCATGTTGTGGGTACTCTCCCCCAGATAATGGTCAACCTGGAGGTCAAAGGGTGGTGGGAAGGAGGTGAAGGTCATCAGGAAGCAAGGAAAGTCAGCAAATCACACACAGGTAAGGGGGAAAAGGGCATAGAACAAAGCATGATACTGGTGGGTTGTGAATTCTGATGGATTTTGATAGTCTACTGAATGAGTGAACTAATTTTGTAACACAGGTGGTCGTAGACCAGACAGTGACTGGATTCAGGTTCATGCTGACCAGGAGTATGTCATAGAGGTCAGTCTGCAGAGAGTCAACAAACTCAAGGTTCGTTTGCAGGTTTTTTGTTGTTGTTTTTCTTTAGGATTGCAATTTGTCATTTGATAACTACCAGTCCAATTCTTTTCAAATTTGGTATGAAGAATCATTGGGACTAAGGGACATATATAGTAAATTTCAGGACTCCTGCACCCCTGGGGCTGGACAAAAATTGACAAATTTTTAAAAATCTTCTTTACAACCTCACGGGCAAAGAAAAACTAAATGCATAGTGATGTAGAGCAGGTAGGCCTTTACCAATCTTGTAAATTTCATGATCCCCGGGGTAGAGGTTCTGACTCCAGGGTAGGCCAAACTTGGTACTTAGCGTTTATGTGTAAAACATTTACACGTGTAAATGACATTTCTTTAGTGCTATTGATACTAAATTGAAACTAAATGAATATTTAGAAAGAGCAGGTAGTCCTTTACCAAAATTGTAAATTTCATGATCCTAAGGGGTAAGGGTTTGGTTCCAGGGTAGAGTCAAAATTATTATAGTGATTATATTTTCTTTATCATCTGAAAGACTTCTTGAAGTCTGCTTATATATTGGTAGAAAAACTAAATGCGTATTTAGGAATAGCAGAAAAAGGTGTACCGGTACCAAACTTGTGAATTTCACAACCCCAGGGTATTGACTCTAGGATGGGTCCAAATTAATCATATTGTGTTAATGTTGTGTATATTATTTTATGTAAAGCCTTTCATCACTATAGACCCTTTCGACAGCATTTAAAAGAAAGATGTGATCTTTAAACTTAGACATGTGCTTTTGTTGGATATAGTACATGTATTCAAAACAGGAAATTTTTTTCTAGATTTCATAGGCCTTGGGACTAATAATAACTAATACTTGGGTGACCGATAAGGCCTGTGGGCCTCATGTTTAAAGAATACAGCATTTTAATTCTAGTTTGACATTTCTTAAATTCTAAATATTTATCATCAGTACCATTTTCAGGTTATAACTTTGTACTTATAGCGAGTCCTAGCATGTAAAGTTTTACTAAGTACCAGTGATGTACAGATATCAATTTAAATCTTTTTTAAAGAAAAGAGAGAGTAAAGCCCATGCTCCCAGATTTCCAAAACCCAAGGATGAAGGTTGGTTTCTGATGATTGGAGATGTTGAAAATCGTGAAGTGATAGCTCTGAAAAGAATGGGGTACATCAGGGGTTCATCCAAGCAGTCCTTGGCAATCTATACCCCAGAAAACACCGGCCGTGTCATTTACACCCTGTATTTGATGAGCGACTCATATCTCGGACTGGATCAGCAGTACGACATTTGCCTGGATATTATTCCTGCCAGTATAGAGACACAAGTCAACACTGAGATAGCCAATGAACTAAATGATCTGGATTTCAGTATATCCTGATGGATATGATTTTTTAAAAATTTTATTTAAGATGATTTCATTTCACTGTGCTCTGTGATATACTGTAGAATGTGTTCACTTTTAGAACTGTTGGTTAGTGTGACATTGTGAAAATTCTCAAGGACACAGAGAATTAATCATGCTGAAATTGGTTCTTATTGCTAATCATTGTACAGAGAGAGAAAATAAATCATTACATTGCTTCAGTTGCAGTTATTTTGCCAAAGGAAACAAAACAAAACAAAAACAAAATATAGAATAGCTTTTCCATAAAATTTATTAATTGTAAAACATTATCAATAAACTGGGTTTTAATGAGCATGCAATATAGTAACCTATATAACACTTTCACAATAAAATATATTTCATAAAATTCAGTCACATACATGTATAAATCATCACAAACATAATCACATACATGTGTACCCCCATGTAAAGCATAAATTCACCATCCTCAACAGGGAACGATTGTGGAGTTATGCAAAGACAATTTTTCTGTAAAAGTGACCTTATTTGTGACTAAAGGTAGTTAAATGTATTGATCTGTATCAGGCAACACCTCCTGACCCAGAGACACTAACAAATACAAAACCCTGTGGAAAACAAACAGAATCAAATTCCAAAACATGATCATCAAAACATTTAACAAATGTATCACAGTCATAATCAGAGACAGAAACAAAATATTTAGAGAAATTTTACAGACACCAGAACCATGTTCAATCACTCACTAGTCTCTTTGATTCGAAAAATGACAAAGAGGCTGTATGGACATAGTGCAGACTAGAGAAGCAAGGGAGATAATACTGGAGAAAACCACAAAGTTGTTCTAAGGATTACAATAGCACTTTTACTGCTTCAGCTTATAACATAGGAATAACATAACAAAGGAAAATGTGGAAGTTTATCAACACACTATGCAAGATTTCACAAGGAGCAATTTCCCAAGAATATTCAGAAAATATGCCACATATATTAATAACATATATCAGCATATATTGTGTTTAGCTAAAACTTCATCATACATAATGTTTGATGCTGATATTGCAATGATTTCATTTATTTTACCAGCAGTATATTGTATACTGTCCTTGGTTATAAGTATTCAGTTTACAAATTCCTATCCCTCCTCCTGTGTCTTATGATACAACTAAAGAGTGAGTCTTCATATCATGTGTGTGATCATCGTAGAATACATCTCGGGCTCTTATGCTCCTGTTAAAAAAATAAGGCATAAATTAAAGGTTTCACATATAATCAGATCCCTTGGCTTTATTTTTTCTTGTGCTCTGTATTCAATATTCAATACTATTGATTTGAATTGGATACATTTTTCACTAGCCCCTTTCTTTGCTTTGGATCGAGTATTAGGTACTTGCAAAAAGAAAATTCTACCTGGAGACATAAGGTTCAAGCCTCCTTAAAGTTGCGGTGGACTGGACATCGGGCCCGTAATCGTGAACAGCAGTGCTCTTAGTGAATCCATCTGGTTTCTGATACTGGACAGCTCCCCTTGTGTGCCCCTCCCTATCCTTACCTACAGGTGTAGGGTCAGGTCCAAATCTACAACACGGGCAAAGAAAACATGATTTGTTGGGTCTAAACCTACATCACAAACACAGATAACTTGGTGGAAATTGTCAGGCCTAAACCTACATACACAGAGAAGAACTAAAACTTGCACACACTACACACACAGAGAGAAAACTTGGGGTTCAGACCTCAACCTACAACACAGAGGCCTCAACTTACACACACAGATAAAATTTGAGGTTCAGGTCTCAACCTACTACACAGAAAGAAAACTTGGGGATCAGGCAAAACCTACAACTTGGGGTTCAGGTCTCAATCTAAAACACACAGAGAAAACTTGGGGGTCAAGCCTCAACCTAAACACACAGAGAAAACTTGGAGATCAAGCCTCAACCTACACAGAGAAAAATGGGGGTCGGGCCTCAATCTACAACACTTAGGAAAACTTGGGGTCAAGCCTCAACCTACACAGAGAGAAAACTTGGGGGTTGGGCCTCAATCTACAACACACAGAGAAAATTTGGAAGTAAAGCCTCAACCTATATACAGAGAAAACGGAATAAAGTTGGTGTAAGGGGTCAGACAAAACTTACTACACAAACTCAAAAAGCTTTGGGATGAGGTGCAAACCTATAACATAGGAAAAACTTGATGGTAGGGGTCAAATTCAAACCTACTAAACAGAAGATAATTGTGTCAGAAGAATGGGTAGGGGGGCAAACCTGCCATCCACCAGGCAAAGAAAATGTGATGCTATTCTATAGCACTCTTAAGATGGTGAGCAAAATAGTACCCGGTAAAACTTGACAGACATATTCTCTTGATTTATGACATGTCAAAATTGTGTACCTTTGATTAACTAAATCCCCAACAACTTGAGCAAGGAAATACATATAACCATGCAAAATTAGGTCTGACTTTACCCATCAGAAGAGATAGGACAGACCTGGTTTTGTAGTGAGTGGTGAACCTCTTGTAGTCATCATCCTGGGCCACGAACCGATCGTTATTCTCGCTGTATCCAGACAGCTCCTTGTAACCCACTGCTGTGCTGTTCAGACGATCAGCCTCAGTTGGCGATGGCCTCTGCTGTCCTTGGTACATCTTCATTGTGATGCTGTTAAAAAATAGCATAATGTTCAAATTCTTTACATTTTATGATGTGGTGAGCAGTCTATCTTATTGATTACCAAATTGAACTTGACAACAATGCTAGAAGACTACAAAAGTGCTTCTATAATCTAAACTTGGTCCATTTTGAATAGTACTTCAGTTTTCTAATATTACACAGGTAAAACCTGAAATGCTGAAGTACATGTACTATTTAATTACTGTGCATTATACAGTTTTAATTTATATATTTACGATATATATTCTTGTTGAAACAATTCTTGCATATCAATGGTGAACAAACATTAGATACCAGTTTGTTACTTACTTTAAAATACCAGACATGCCTATGCCTTCTTTCCCCAAGTTCTTATTATTTTTTTCATGAGAGTTATTGCCCCTTACCTGGAGTGGTTGTTGGGGTTCTGCATGTTTAGGTACTCTGTGGGGTCCACTTTCTTTGTCTTGTCCAACCTCATAGAGGGAATGTTCTCTGCTCTGTCATAGGCCTATAAACATAGAGTGTGTATATTATTCCAATCTAATACACATATTCAATAACCAAGCTGGCTAGCTGCTCAAAAGTTTACTTCTCAATAAACTTTTACCTCTGGCTCTGATAGAATTTAGGCCTACCATTACGATTACACTTAGCTATAACAAATGCACCGCATTATGCAGTCAATTAGCAACCATATTTTTTTAAGTTTTAAGTATGAGGCATGAGTATAGCTACTTGATGAGATTTGGAGCTTGGTCAGTTTTAAAAGACTAGCTATTACTCATTTTAACTAGATCTAAAGTGACGGTCATGCCATGTGCTCACTGTTTGTTACCCAAGAACAATACATTTTTGGTGTATCAATTGTTTATTGTATAAATCATATAGTTAAAATTGAATATGCTTATAATATGGTCTGCTTATGTTAAATTTCACAAATCAAATATTCCGATGTTACTGAATAGGAAAATATATTTTTAACAAATTGGAATCATAAAGATTAAACAATCTTGTGTTGGAAAATGTGCAAAATTTACAATACATGCTCAATAATATTACAGGATTCAACAATCTTTTTAAAGAATTTATCGATGTGTAAACTCTTGACATTTTACTCACAAACTAAACACATCAATAAATTCTTTAAAAAGCATGTTTAATCCTGTAATATCATTGAGCATGTATTGTAAATTTAGCACACTCTCCAACATAAAAAAAATTTCTGGAATCGGATTATCAGGGAATTGAGTTTACACATGTATGTAGCACCAGAATTTGAATGCTCTTCATATCATAAGTAAACGAAAGAGATGTATTTGGTTTTAAGTATTGACTTATAATACTCACATCTGCCATGATTCTGTTGACATACATTGGTTTGGCCTTCTCTCTGGTGAACCCAGTACTGCGTTCAGCACCATGTGACAACCCTGGTAATGGTTCATCACCCTGTCAACGACAAGTCAGACTGACACTGTAAACATACAGACAATAACATTGAGGACATTACAACCCGGTTTTATCTGCCATTCTGGAACATGTCTCCTACCTTGGGATATTCTGACCTCAGAAAGTCCGTCTTCATTTTGCTAACACCGGTAGGACGGCCTGTGGCCCACCCCTGTAACAGATCACATAACAAGTACACAAACCTATGAAGAATTTGATGAACACTTAAATGAACATAAAAACACTTCAGTGAGGCATCAAAGGAAAGCTACTTTTTTTTCATAAACATTACTCGTACCCATTCATTAATTTTGTTCTATGCATCTTTTTATTGCAGAAATAATTCATTATAAGCTGTGCATTTTGATAAGTATATCTGATACTGTAGATTTCATATTTTACGTGAGTACTTAATATGGCGGCATGACTCGTATGTGCGACAAATTGCATGATCATGAATTCGTGTGTCCTCTGTTCATCGAGAGTTCTTACATACATTTTAATAACAGAAATATAAAAGCGAGTAGTTTTATTTCACGAGTGAACGAGTGATGTCCCTCGTGAAATTATGCGATAATAGATTCCTTGTGTATATTTAGGAATTTATAGTGTAGAGTTTTATTGAACTTACCGGTAGTTCGTTTTTATGCGCAGACCCAGGGATGTATGTAATTGGTTCTACATTGTAGGCGTGAGTGAATCCACTCTCCTCATGGGGGCCAACAGTTTTGTTTGTGAGGTCCACTACAACACAAGAAACGTGCATAATTAAGTCAAATAACAACATTATGTAATTAATGAAATATTGATTCGATGAATCACTGATTGCAAACATTAGCATCTGCACAGCTGTCTATGTGTCTGAATTATTATAGATTTTTACACCATTATCTGCAATGAAAATGCAACATAAATATATGTGTTTATTTCTAATTAATGCTAAGGCTATAGGTAATCTAAAGAACAAAAGAAGGTGATGCCATATAGATATACATACAGGTAAAAGCGGAATAGATCAGAAGCATGCTAATAAATTACAATTAATTTCATTTGTTAATCAATTTCTAATTCATGCATATGAATTGTCATTAATTAGTTAATAATTTTCTAATAAATGTAATGTTGAACAACTCTGAGGGCTTGTGGGTCATGCATAGCCAATAGGATGGTAGAATTTAATTACCTCATTAGAAAGTAAACGATAGACCCTGATACAGTAACAAACAATGTAGTTATTACAATACAACTAGATGATGAATTATGAATAAAAGAACTTAAATTAAAAAAAAAAGAAGACATCTTTACATAATTCAAAAGCCAGTTTTTGGAAATCAATGTCAAGGGGTAGTGTAGAAATTTGAGTCTTGGTACAATGACTAATAGAATATTCAAAGCTCTATGTGTACCAAAGTGATGTGGAGGGGAAATGATGAGTTGATCTTTTTATTCATTTTACCATGATGCACAATAAAGCAATATTTCTAATCACTTCACAAAACCCGTTCAAAGATTACATGTACAACTGAAACAAGAAGCATTACTTATTCATTTAAATTGCCAGCAATTTCATCTATGCAGTCCTTAAATTAAATTATCAATCTTTACTTAGAAATGTATCAAATGACTAAAAACTCATTCCTTTTTAAACAGATAGATTATTACATATCTATAGATTTTTTAAAAGTGTTTGAGAATGTTTTCCAACACAATATCCTCTTTTCAGAAGTTATAATTATCAGCGTGTTATGTTTTGCTATTTTTAGAATTTTACTTTGTATCGTTACAGTTTAACCTTGGGCATTTTTTTAGGGTTTAATAGTAGTCCTATTATCAGTACTAGCAAATGAATCTCTTTCAATTCCACGAATCCCATACTTTAAGATATTGTAACTCATCATTTCAGCTCGACAATACTTTCTTATCTTACCATGAATCTCTGTAACAGTGAAACACATACAACATTAATACAGTTCAGCTGTTAAAAACGCATGTCAATTCAAATCATTCTAGGCCACAGTAATGTTTTTTGGGGTTTTATCTGTTTAGTGGCTGCACAACTGTTTTTAAAAATTGTGAATTATACAAAAGAACAAACAAGTTACTTTCTTTTTTAAACAGGAATTTGGTTACTGTCTTACAAGGACACAAATACTGTGATAGGTTGCTGAGATTGCTAGTTTTTATGGAACAAATAATTTACTGTCTTGACAATATTTTTTTTATCATTGGGGGGGGGGGGGGGGGGTCTGACAGGTTTTTCAATTTCAACTGGACACAAAACAGGAAAAAAAATTACTCTGGCCTTGTCCTGTGCACACTAACAAAACAAATGAATATTGCAATCAACAGATTGTTGTAAATTTCTTAAGACTATCTACTGTAGTGAGAAATCATTTACACATTTTATAAAATGTATTCATTATATTTATCACCTCAGCTTTTACCACATTTAATATCAATTAAAGTGTACTATCATTTTAAAATTTCTTGCAAATTCCTAGAAATAATTGTGTTACGAAAATTATTAAACATGCATGCGGAATTTTACAGTGTATTAATTTTAAAAACAAGTCTTTTATTCAGTGCGCACATGTAAAAAATCATTCCACTTCTCAATAACTGATATTTTGTATAAAATCCCTTACTTCTGTCAGGTTGTTCTCCCACATACTGATGTTTAGTTTCAGACAACATGTACTTGGGACCCTGAAATTACAAAAAGAAACACTGTCATACTCACAGGACTACAAGAGCTACATCAGACTTTTTTATGTATCTTCCCTAGTGCACCCTCCACCTCTCAGAGGTTTTTTTTTTAATAAGCAAATTATTTTGAGTTGTTTCAGTTTCATCAGTCTGAGATGGAATTTCTTTTTCAAACAAAACTTTACATACAAAATTTCAGAATGAAAAGCATAGCGGTCGTACATATCCTTCATTTTCCAGCTCTACTGGATCCTTGGGTCGAAGTGTGTGAAGCCGAGGTTTATTTTTAGGAAGGATGTCAGTTGGAGCTGACGCAGCACGGGTGTCAATGAACACACCATTTACCTACAAAACAAGTGTGTGAGGTTTGTACTTGCAACATGATCATGAAAATTAAATTACTTCTGACTGAATTCAAAATTTATGATGCTGTCAAATATCTGTCCATGGTACTTACTTCTCTGACAGTAGGATTAGTGATGGGTTTTTGTCGGACAAATCCCGATCCCTTCTGGTGGACGTTTCTTGGCAGAGGTTCTGTTCCCGAGTTTTCTTTATAGGGCTGGAAGTGACACTCTGTCACGCTGTGGTAATTCTGTGCACATATTCTACTGCAAAATCAAAAGCAAATGTTTCGCGTCAGAATTTTATTGAAGTTTTACAACAAAATCAGGAATCTGAGAACTGCATGCTTTGAACATGACAAAATAAAGAAACTGAAGAGTTTCAGATTGACATTACTGTACTGCAGCCAGGATACTGAATTTAATGCCTGCATGGTTCTTGATCACCAATATCAATAAAATCTTAACATTAATCATATTCTGACAAATGTTATAATCACATTACACTTAGCTAGATTTTCCAAAATTATACAATCTGAAATTAATTTAGTACCAAATACCAAATATTTGTATGTCAATACCTTACAAAATTACACAATCTAAATATCATAAAGTCATGAAACCCAGAATCTATCACTAGTATGTAATGAGTCATGAAGATCAATCTTGAACAAGACACCACCTCATCTTAGTTTAACCCACAAGATTTAGTACCCAAACACAGTCAAGTGGTCTGAGACATGACAGATATGTAAAAAGCCCTGGAAAAGGACACAGATACAGGCAGTGCCAGGTGGTTAAAATATTTAAACTCGCAACCTTCTGATTTATATTTGCTTAATACCACTACAATCAATAATCTTCTTTTAGTATGACATTTGCTAGAGCTGTGACTATATATACTGTACAGTATTGAAATGTCAATTTAAATTACTACTCATAACTGATGTCCAAATTATTAAAACCATGTGTACTATAGTGAAATACATGTTATTGATCTGAAATTAATCTTACTTATATGGTTTTAAATTCTAGCTTTATCTACATAAAAAAAATCATCCACTAAAATGACAGAGACTGAGAGTGTTTCTCATGGTTACCATTTAATGTTTAAAGGTGGAGATCAAACTTGTTAACTCTGGAGAAAACAAAAATGAAGTCTGTTGCATGAAGTATGTTGAGAGATATATTGCAATTATTAAAAAAATTGTGATACATATCATAACAAGGCAGCTTTAATAAATACAGATTTCAGCTGTACTTTATCAAGATATGTATCCAAACAGATGAAACCTGTATCATCCCAGCCCTATCTATTATATGATGACCATCCGTTACCTTAAGACAGGGTTGTCCGCTTCATCCAGACGCTGATTGTAATACACAGCAGGGCGGAAGTTTGACAGATATCCAGTTCCTGTGTGTCGTCCCGGACGAGGCTTAAACTTCTCATAGTACCGTCCATAGGTGGTGGAGTTTGTGGTATTATAAAACTTCATCATGCTGATGTCTGGCCCTTGACTGGCCATGATGTGTACATTTCTACTGCCCTGTGGAAGGGGTCCCATCTTGACTGTAAAAATAAACTTTTCTTTATGTATACTATGTTATTTTCCTAAAATGACCTTCTATTTTCTATGTACGCCTATAAATTATTTTTTCATAGAGGTCGGCACACATATTAATTAATACATGTTAGTCTGAAATATCTGACGTTTTCCTGGCCTTTTTATTATTTTGATTTCCTGGCACAGTAAATTTATATCAAAATCATTAAAAATCCAAGAAAACGTCAGATATTTCGGACTAAATACATGAATGATGTACAACGCAATATATACCGGTATCTGGTAAATTGGGAAAATATCAACCCTTTTTCTAAAAAAAAAAAAAAAAAAATTTAAAACTAGTTACATTTAAAAATGAGAGTACTTCAAACATTGTCAAAATTATGCTAGCTGCAAGCTGGTAAGGTAACCTGCATAATATTGTAGCACGCACGGTCAACACAAGACCTTAAGCTCTTAACCTGTTATTTGAGACACCTATCAAAAATTTGTACACACAATATGACATAAGACAGTCACCAAAAATCTCTTAAACACTCTTACTTGATTTAAATTAAATAAAGACGAAACTAACAATATTTACCTTTTCGGTTCTTCTCGAGCGCTTTATCGTTGTCAAAGGCAACTGTGCTCTAGTGTGCACTAAAAATGATGACGCGTTAACAAGGACGGTAACTCTTATGAAATTTTATAGGCGGATCCCCAAATTACACGAAACTTAGCTTAATTACTAGTAAGCCGCAAAGTGGTTTTATCAGATCTGTGCTGAGATTCAGAGTCTTTTATTAAATTACAATTAATAAATTCATTACTTTTATTTATTTTAGCTTTTGATCTTGATTATAGTGTTTTATTTTGTGTTATTAAGGCACTATAGATTTTAATATTATCATTATTACATAAAGAACTTGCTCCCAAAAGCCTGAAGAATGAAAGAACAGTAAGCTCATATATGCACATCTACACAGATAGTACGCATGTCCATGTTAACTATAAAGTTTTACGAAATTCTGTTCAGCGCTTTCGGTGAAGCTAAGCTGACAAGAACAGAATTGATGGGAGGTCAAACTTATAAGTTCAAAATTAGGAGCATATCAGAATTTCTGTATTTTTAATGAAAATTGTATTGGATATAACTATGAGTTTGCTTATAACAAACTGTTTCTTGCTGGCACTGGAGATTCACTATAGCTGTGTTTTACTGTATGTGAGCATAATGGTTAAGAAGTGCATACACTATTTTCTGCAGCCATCGTCTCGCATGAATAGCTTCAGTATAGTTTATAACACTGAACAATAGCTATAAGAATTAATTAACAGTGGATTTGTTAAAACAACTTTATGAAATAGTTTATGTACAGGCTTTATGATTGTTTGAAAAATGTCATTCATTTCTCCCCTGTATCCCTCCTACCCTCCTTTTTTTTCTTCAAAAGTTGGATCTTCATATTCGAGTTCAAATTCAGTGAAGTAACATAAAAAAAAATATGATAAACTGAAATCCCCATCTTTCACGTTCATGTATATTTAGTAATTATTTTACCCTGCGATATAGATCTTGTATCTCTGATTCTATATCATCTACTGACCTTAAATCCTTACCCACATTTCATAATACTGTATATGTACAGAGTACTCAATCTTGGGTACCTTTACAATCTATAAATTATAGTTATATTTCATGTATCTCATGGAAACGGCCAAAACTATTGCCACTTGGTGGTGTGGAAGACCTCATGAACTATTGCCCGAGACGTACTGTCTTCCACACCACCAAGCCGCAATAGCTTACGATTGTTATACACTTTATAATTTTTTTCTTATATAAAACTAATATGATTTAGAACCAACATTTTTACTATTAAAACAACTCTCACACTCAAGGTCTATTGCGGTCAACAGTAAACAGGGGAATAGTCTGCGCTATTTCTATTGGCTATGCAAGGCACATGATTCTTGTTCTGTAATGGCGTCTGATATTATTAAGGTAATTCCACCCTTCTAGAATTATAGGTTAAATCTTTTATTTGATTGTTGATTCTTCAAATATTATATCTTAGTAAGAGATAAAACTGATAAAATAAGTATGTTGCAGTATTAATAAATTTTTTATCAATTAGCACAATATACCTGTTATCAACGTCAGAAAATTGCAATTTTCTTTAAACAGCATTATCAAAATTTCGCAAAAACTGGTTGCAACGATATGATAGTATTCATAACAATTTCATGAAACTATTTCTCTAAAAAAAAAAATACAAAATGTTAGTGAAAAATAAAAGAAATCTATCGCATAATGGACTTGACAAATAATTTAATGAAAACAAGAGTTATTGCCCTTGGATTCAATATTTTGAAACATATAATTGATTATTCATATATAACTTAGACTTTTGAAATATTTTATGGTTAACAAGATTTTTTGCAATAACTGTTGAAAAAGACTCCCAACAAAATTTATGTTCCTGTCATGCATAAATCTCATTAAATCATTGACTTTGCACAATCTTATGTCACAGGAGGGTGGAACTACCTTAATTGACTAGACTGATGAGGAAATACAAAAAAATGTAATTATTGATCATCAACTAGGATATTGGGTATAGTTTTCTTTTAAACTAGGGGATATGGTGATAAATACAGAATTACACTGTCTTGTTTAAAGTTTAAATTCAACAAACCATGTGCGTCTAGTAAAATCAACCTATAAAATGAAGGTGTATAACAAAACACTGATAAATGGACTGTTTCATCGCACAACAGCTGTTTTGTTTGACCCTCAACGGATCTACCTACAGCTTTGGTAACAGATCCGTTTTGGGGTCAAACAAAACATCAGTTGGCCTCGGGCCTAGTCATAAACAGTATACTACTGTTTCCCCAAGATACATGAAATGATGATTTTATCAAATTTATCTGTACAGTAACGAAACGAAAAACAATTGTGCAGTTTGTACTTGACTAATGAGAATTTTATTTTCATATTTCATAAAACATGGTTCAAAAACTTTTCACCATTGAACATACATGTATTTATAAAACTCAGTTGTGATGATGAGTTATGTACAGTTGAATAACGGCAGCATATTCGTAACAAAAATTCAGGTGCAGTGCCATAAAACAGTCAAAATAATGACCAGCCAATAATTTAACTGTTACATGCATTGAGAAATTAAGAAGGAACAAGCAAAAATTGTTTAATTACCCTACTAACAGACAATTGAACAATAACATTCTCCATGATAATTATGTATTTGCTATTCAAACATACATGTATCTTGCATACAGTAAATCTTTTTTCTCTGTACATAAAATGTCTGTAAGGTCGAAAACATTTTCCGTAAGATACAAGAAATGATTCACAATAGTTTGATATACAAAATTGTATCTATCGTATTTTAACCCCAATATTTTGCAAATAAATTTACACAAAAATTTCCAAGATTTTATATGTACTCATATATACTGTGAAGAAGAAATACACATTTACTGCCTGTGTACATATACAAAACACATTTTACACCAGGCTCTCTTAATATGCTTGTCTATGTTTCATCTTCTCACTTTATGCTTGTCTACATTTGATCCTCTCAATACATTTGCACTACACTGCAATCTTGCAGATGGATTATTAAAGTTTTACCAAGAGACCATTCCTCACACTGTGTTTCTTTGTATCACTGGCTATCAACTTCCTTTGACTTTTTTGCACTTGATTGTCCCTCTGTTGTTCCTGCACTAGATTTCCTCTTTTGTGTTTTCAGTCCTTTCATTTTTCTTGTCTGTAACTTATCTAAATTCTGTTTTTGCATGTGGATATTTCCAAGTTTGGATCCAAAAGCATCATGGGATACATTTTTCTTCTTCTTTGGCTGGATGGACAAGAAAAATAATCAACACCTTTAAAACCTTGACTTTTGAATTTAATTGAATCGAGTTGGTGGATCTATAAAACCACCAAAACTTGAAAGCATGTGTAAAAATCTCGAAAGGTAAAATGATTGTCGTGAACTTACTTTGATGGTTTTCGGCTGTTTAAGGGCTCTTTTGTACAGGTCATCTGAAGCCAGCTTGGTTCTTCTTATTACAAGGTCCAGTGATGGCCCAATCTCCTCCAATTCAACCCGAGGTGTCCTGCTGCCAGACTTTTTCAACAATACTCTAGTGAGCAAGAAGTAAAATTGTAAATATTTAGCCTCAAGCACTGTTGACCATTTTTTATTCCCCAACCAATCAAAGATTTAAAAGATTCCCCATCTATAAAGAGATTTGTCAAGGCTGGATATTTGGAGTCCAGCCTCGACAAATCTCACCAAGATTATATATTTTCCCCAGCATGTATGCTAAACCTGAATTTATCTTTTGAGGAAAAGATTTTGTTCTTTATTGCACAATCATGATGAAATATGATCTGTATAATACATTTATAGTGCTGATCTTGTAATTTTGAATCCTGTCAGTTATATCAGTGCAGAGTATTTTTCAATTGTATTTCAAAGTCTGCTATAGTTGCAGAAACGAAAAATCAAATCTTGCAAACACATACATCTTTAAAGCATCGGCTTTTATATTTCAAACAACATTTCAAAACTAAAAAGGGTGTCCTGCATCATCCACTACGGCTCAGAAATATACAGCCGATCGTTTTCCTATACACCTACGAATTAGGTCACTGTGACGTCATGACAGTTTCCGACACGGATAAGGCCTACATGTTTTTTGCCGACAAAAAAGATGAGACGGTAGAGTATACTAGATCTATTTTGAAAAAAATATTACAAGTATTTAGTTTGATGTTGACAGATTATATCAACTGCTTTGAAGAGGGTTAACTACTGTATATCATGTGGGCCAATTTTCGTGGATTGCTGAATTTTTACAGGTTTGTGGGGACGTAAATTCGTGGATTTATATATTTGATAACTTTAAAATGTCTTTATTCGTTGAGGATGTAAATTTGTGGGTGCGGGGTACCCACAAATTCCACGAAAATTGAGCCACCACAAATTATAATGATATTCCACAGTTACTGTAGTCTGTGCATCAACATGTTTACATGTGTATCGATTTCGGAATGCAGACAATTGATTTATATTGAATGACAAATGTTTATTTTTTATGATTTTGAAATTGATTATCAATTATTGACTTGTTTGTTGTATTAGCAAAACACGAAGATGTGTAACATTTTTCTCATAATCAGTTAATGTTTTACGGTGTGACCATTGAGAGGAGCGAAGACCCATAATAACTTGCAACACGACTTGATGCCTATTCATTTTAAATGCAGGAAATATAACGCGGCCCATTGTTGATGTAAACAGTGCATTGTGACATCATATTAGCTGCGATGTTTGCTTTTCCAGTCAATAACAGAACATACAAAGGTATGAGAAAGTTTGTCTGGGATTTAATAAAGTTTGTGGTATTTTCTAAACTATTTATTTGTTTTATATACGGGGTTGTCCATGAAGTATATCGCAGTGACGGCGACATTTTTGCAGAAGCATTACGGGTAATATTCATAATTTTTCAGCTCATGAAGAGCAAACCATGACTCAAAGGTGTAATCATTGGAGCGAGCTCGTTGCTACATTTCTTTGATCTTTGCAATAACCTTGGTAGAATTTGATAATAGAGGCATGTTTGTTTTCTTTAATTCCTGTAAAAAAAAGTAATCGATAGAAAAATTGCTAGTAAAAGCTCAGTTTTGCCAGTTGGAAAATAATCCACTAGCTAAAAGTTAATTTCGATCTGAGTGAAAAATTCTCAAACAGACGTAAAACAAACAATCAAAATCCAATCCAGTAAAATAATGTAGCACTCAAACAAAAGAATGACATCACAGGTGAATTTTTAAAGTTCTGAATTACAAATTTTTAATGATAATTTTGATAAGTAGTTTTTTTATAATTAAGACCACTGGATGAGTTATAAAGATAAGTTTTTTCACTTTTGAATAAATTGATCCTTACATGTCTGAGCGGAAGTGTAATGTAAGACTGCTCTAAAAGTTTTGTCACGCGACAGCAAATAATCTATATTATTGTGCTAAAATATGTGTATATCTATAAGTATTTATGTGTCATATTACATTGTAACGTTTAGTTTGCATGACAGATAAACAATAACTAAAACAATGTCGGTGAGGCATACTACTCGTCCAGATTCAGTGTTACGATTGTTCATTTTCAACATTTACAGAATTTAATCACTCTGAGCTTGAAACAATTGAAATTTACATTTTAAAAAAGGCCTGCAAGCTGAACATGTCAATTTCAGTAATACTACAGTCAATTTATAAAAGGCCAGTGATAAAAAAAAAAACAAGAGGCCCATGGGCCACATCGCTCACCTGAGTCACCTTGGTCCATATCAGAAGACTTTCTATATCTATTTGCATGTAAAACTGTAGTCCTTATTATGGCCCAAACTACCCCTGGAGGCCATAGTTTTTGCAAACTTGAATCTACACTATGTCAGAAAGCTTTCATGTAAATGTGAACTTCTTTGGCCCAATGGTTCACGAGAAGAAGATATTTGAAGATTTTTCCTATATATTTGTATGTAAAACTTTGATCCCCCCTTGTGGCCCCATCCTACCCCTAGGGGCCATGATTTGAACAAACTTGAATCTGCACTATATCAGAAAGCTTTCATGTAAATATCAGATTTTCTGGCTCAGTGGATCTTGAGAAGATTTTTTAAAAAAAATTCCTATATATTTGTATGTAAAACTTTGATCTCCTATTGTGGCCCCATCCTACAACAGGGGGCCATGATTTGAACAAACTTAACTCTGCTCTATGTTAGGAAGCTGTTCATGTGAATATCAGCTTTTCTGGATCAGTGGTTCTTGAGAAGAAGATTCTTAAAGAATGTCCCTATATATTTGTATGTAAAACTTTGATCCCCCCCTTGTAGCCCCATCCAACCCCCAGGGGCCATGATTTGAACAAACTTGAATCTGCACTATGTCAGAAAGCTTTCATGTAAATATCAGCTTTTCTGGCTTAGTGGTTCTTGAGAAGACGATTTTTAAAGATTTTTCCTATATATTTGTATGTAAAACTTTGATCCCCTATTGTGGCCCCATCCGACTCCCGGGGGCCAGGATTTTAACAATTTAGAATCTGTACTATATCAGAAAGCTTTCATGTAAATATCAGCTTTTCTGGCTTAGTGTTTCTTGAGAAGAAGATTTTTAAAGATTTTTCCTATATATTTGTATGTAAAACTTTGATCCCCTATTGAGGCCCCATCTGACCCCCGGGGGCCATGATTTTAACAATTTAGAATCTGTACTATATCAGGAAGCTTTCATATAAATCTCAGCTTTTCTGGCTTAGTGGTTCTTGAGAAGAAGATTTTTAAAAATTTTCCTATATATTTGTATATAAAACTTTGATCCCCTATTGTGGCCCCATCCGACCCCCGGGGGCCAGGATTTTAACAATTTAGAATCTGCACTATATCAGGAAGCTCTCATATAAATCTCAGCTTTTCTGGCTTAGTGGTTCTTGAGAAGAAGATTTTTAAAAATTTTCCTATATATTTGTATATAAAACTTTGATCCCCTATTGTGGCCCCATCCGACCCCCGGGAGCCGTGATTTTAACAATTTAGAATCTGCTCTACCTAGTAAAGCTTATCTATAAATTTCATCTTTTCTAGCCCAGTGGTTCTTGAGAAGAAGATTTTTTAATGACCCTACCCTATTTTTACCTTTTCTTGATTATCTCCCCTTGGAAGGTGGCCTGGCCCTTTATTTTAACAATTTAGAATTCCCTTTACCTAAGGATGCTTTGTGCCAACTTTGGTTGAAATTGGCCCAGTGGTTTTTGAGAAGAAGTTGAAAATGTTAAAAGTTTACAGACGGACAGACGGACGGACGCCGGAA
>NC_079166.1:43910638-43938138 GCF_947568905.1 Ostrea edulis | reverse complement strand
GACGGACAACAGGCGATCAGAAAAAAGCTCACTTGAGTTAAAAAAAAAAAAAAGAAAGAGGCCTCTGATCCAAATCATTCACCTGATCAAATGCATTTGCCCTATGTAAACCATTAAAACTCTGTTGTGGTCAATCCCCCTGGTCCCAGGTGTGATGATTTAGTTTTACAGAATTTTATTATATTTTCCTATGTAAAACTTAAACCCAATATGGCCTGCCCATACCTCAGGGTTCATGTCTTAACAAAGTGGAATATGGATTTTTGCATATCAATTTACATCACTTGAGAAAATATTTTTAAAGTATTTCCTACATGTTTCTACATAACACTATAAATAAAAGTAGGATGTAAGTATAATAAATGAATTTCATTTTCGAAAATACATTAGGGTATGAACTGTGACACTTCACAGCATATTTTTCAGAGAAGTGCTAATACACCTCACAAAGTAAGCGTCACAGTTCATACCCTAATGTATTTTCAAAAATGAAATTTATTTCTTAAATACATGTATACACTACATGAGAGTGCTTGCATATGAGAATGAAATGAAGGGTGTCTTAAAACATGTACATTTTACCTGTAGTTCCTCAGGAGGATCTTTCCACCCGCTGCTGCTGTAATCAATATCACATGTTCTAAACCAGCCAGTCTGACCTGGGTCACCACTGGGCCTCGGAAAAAATCTGCAGGAAAAACATGGTCTTCAAGAACTGATATTCACTTTTCAAAACAAAACATGTTTGTGTAACACCATACCCCCACAGTGAAAACAAAGAATAAACAAGGTCAAATACTTTGGTATGAAAAATAAGAGGCCCATGGGCCTAGAATCGCTCTTCTGATACATTGTAGAACAGGCAAAAATTCTCACTAACCAAGATTCATCAATTAACAAAGTCTGATGATGTTAAGTCAAATAGTACCTGAAAATTTAAATGTAACTGTCACCGTGACCTACTTTTGGTCGACACACTGAAGACTCAAGATGCATCAACTGACAAGTCAAATAGTATTCAAATATAGCCGTCAAATTCCAAAAGATGGCCACAGTGACATACTTTTTGGTCGACACACTCCAAAGACTCAAGATGCATCAACTGACAAAGTTTGATAATTGAAGTCAAATAGTAATATATTTCAGATATAAACATCAAATTCCAAAAGTAAGTCACAGTGACCTACTTTTTGGTTGACACACTCTGAAGACTCAACATGCATCAACTGACAAAGTTTGATAATTGTAAGTCAAATAGTATCTGAATTATTAAAATATAGCCGTCAAATTCCAAAAGTAGGTCACGGTGACCTACTTTTTGGTCAACAATCTATGAAGACTCAAGATGCATCAACTGACAAAGTTTGATGATCCTAGCTTTCATATTGTCCAAAATATGAATCTAAAATTGAAAACGTGAAATTTGAATGTCTGCAAGATTTAAAAAGTAGGTCACAGTGACTTACTTTTTTTTATAAATATGTTTCGAGGCCTCTAGACGCATCAACTTACAAGGTTTGATGATTCTAAACCTCTTGGTATCTGAAATAACAACCTAAAATGTATTCATAAATGATTAGCCATAAAATTCAGAAAGTAGGTCATGGTGACATACTTTTCACATGACGCAGTTCAAGGTCCCATGATTCATCTACTGACAACTTTTGATGATGATAGGCTCAAAAGTGTCCAAGATATGCATCAAAATCCATTTAATAATAATTACCTGCGAAATTCAATAAGTGGGTCACCATAATATAAGGTCCCAAGATCCATCAACTGACAAAATTTGATGATCCTAGTCCTTATACTAAGCAAAATATCAAAGTTTTAACAAAACAAAATTTAAGGTCAACTTTAAAGTGACCTTGAAACCACATCCTTTGCCCCCAGGATGATGCCTTGAACAATTTTTTATCTACAACCTATCCTCATCCTTATGCATAAGTTTGGTGATAATTTGCCCAGTGGTTCTTGAGAAGAAGATTTTTTAGCAACCACTACTTTTGTTTGGATTTTCCTAATTATCTCCCCTTATTAAAGGGTCACAACCCTAGTTTTAGTACAAATGAAAGCCCTTGGGCCAAGGATACCCTGTGACAAATTTTGACAAAAATTGGCCAAGGGGTTCTTGAGATATAGCCTTTTTACCAAAAAGTTGACGCACATCACACGCCAGACATATGGCCATATGATTAGCTCTTTGAGCCTTTGGCTCAGAAGAGCTAAACAAGAGGCCCATGGGCCACATCGCTCACCTGAGTCACCTTGGTCCATATCAGAAGATGTTCCATATCTATTTGCATGTAAAACCGTAGTCCCTATTATGGCCCCTGGAGGCCATGGTTTTTGCAAACTTGAATCTACACTATGTCAGAAAGCTTTCATGTAAATGTGAACTCCTTTGGCCCAATGGTTCTTGACAAGAAGATTTTTAAAGATTTTCCCTATATATTTGTATGTAAAACTTTGATCCCCTATTGTGGCCCCATCCTACCCCAGGGGGGCATGATTTTAACAAACCTGAATCTGCACTATATCAGAAAGCTTTCATATAAATCTCAGCTTTTCTGGCTAGTGGTTCTGGGAAGAAGATTTTTTAAGATTTTTCCTATATATTTGTATGTAAAACTTTGACCCCCTATTGTGGCCCCATCCGACCCCCGGGGGCCATGATCTTAACAATTTATAATCTGCACTATATCAGGAAGCTTTCATATAAACCTCAGCTTTTCTGGCTCAGTGGTTCTTGAGAAGAAGATTTTAAAAGATTTTTCCTATAAATTTGTATGTAAAACTTTGATGACCCCCTTGAGGCCCCATCCAATCCCCGGGGTCCATGATTTTAACAAACTTGAATCTGCACTATATATATATAAAAAAAAAAAAAAAAAACGAAAAAAAAACAAACAACAACAAAAAAACTTTGACCCCCTATTGTGGCCCCATCCGACCCCCGGGGGCCGTGATTTTAACAATTTAGAATCTGCATTATATCAGGAAGCTTTCATATAAACCTCAGCTTTTCTGGATCAGTGGTTCTTGAAAAGAAGATTTTTCCTATATATTTGTATGCAAAACTTTGACCCCCTATTGTGGCCCCATCCGACCCCCAGGGGCCATGATTTTAACAATTTAGAATTTGCATTATATCAGGAAGCTTTCATATAAATCTCAACTTTTTTGGCCCAGTGGTTCTTGAGAAGAAGATTTTTAAAGATTTTCCCTATATATTTGTATGTAAAACTTTGACCCCCTATTGTGGCCCCATCCGACCCCCGGGGGCCATGATTTTAACAATTTAGAATCTGCATTATATAAGGAAGCTTTCATATAAATCTCAGCTTTTCTGGCTCAGTGGTTCTTGAGAAGAAGATTTTTAAAGATTTTCCCTATATATTTGTATATAAAACTTTGACCCCTATTGTGGCCCCATCCGACCCCCGGGGGCCATGATTTTAACAATTTAGAATCTGCATTATATAAGGAAGCTTTCATATAAATCTCAGCTTTTCTGGCTTAGTGGTTCTTGAGAAGAAGATTTTTAAAGATTTTCCCTATATATTTGTATATAAAACTTTGACCCCCTATTGTGGCCCCATCCGACCCCCAGGGGCCGTGATTTTAACAATTTAGAATTTGCATTATATCAGGAAGCTTTCATATAAATCTCAACTTTTTTGGCCCAGTGGTTCTTGAGAAGAAGATTTTTAAAGATTTTCCCTATATATTTGTATGTAAAACTTTGACCCCCTATTGTGGCCCCATCCGACCCCCGGGGGCCATGATTTTAACAATTTAGAATCTGCATTATATAAGGAAGCTTTCATATAAATCTCAGCTTTTCTGGCTTAGTGGTTCTTGAGAAGAAGATTTTTAAAGATTTTCCCTATATATTTGTATGTAAAACTTTGATCCCCTATTGTGGCCCCATCTGACCCCCGGGGGTCATGATTTTAACAATTTAGAATCTGCATTATATAAGGAAGCTTTCATATAAATTTCATCTTTTCTGGCCCAGTGGTTCTTGAGAAGAAGATTTTTTAATGACCCTACCCTATTTTTACCTTTTCTTGATTATCTCCCCTTGGAAGGTGGCCTGGCCCTTTATTTTAACAATTTAGAATTCCCTTTACCTAAGGATGTTTTGTGCCAACTTTGGTTGAAATTGGCCCAGTGGTTGTTGAGAAGAAGTTGAAAATGTGAAGTTTACAGACGGACAGACGGACGGACGCCGGAATACGGGTGATCAGAAAAGCTCACTTGAGCTTTCAGCTCAGGTGAGCTAAAAAGGTCTTCGCGCAAGGAATACACATCAAATGAAATGTGAAAGTTCTATCACTCAATCATCATTCAAACATTATGAGAAAAATTATAAAGTTTTGAAATTTGGGTCAAACTGCAAGGTCAAAGTTCCATTTGATCATGGTAGTCTTGCCATAAGAACTATACATGTACAATGTATATACAAAACATGAAAGCCCTGTCTTAAATAGTTCAGGATATGCCATCTATTTTAGGTTTTCTTAAAAGTAGGTCAAACTTCAAGGTCACAAGGTCAAAAACTTTACATGTACCAAATAAAACTCTCATCACAAAGAGCCCGATCTCTCATCATTTACAAGTCATGAGCAAGGTTAAAGTATCAGACAGACAAACAGGAAAAAAAAACAATACCTCCCCAGTTTATATTTGATTTTTAATTTTCCATCCAATGCATCTATAAGTTTTATATTACACAATTAAAAAAAGATTTCATTTAACAATAGGTCAGGATTACCACTTCCACCCGAGTCAGTGAATTCTTACACAAACTTGAGTATTCAATACATGGCAGTGTTATCATAGCATTATGACATTGTTGTTTTTGAGATAATTGTTAAAAATCTATACATATTAGGATGATGTATTTTCCTTAACACTCCTCATAAAATGCTTCACAAAATTGAATCATCAAATGCCCATATGACCCCCATGCAGCACTATTGAAAAGGATCAACTTTTTCTTTATGACCGCCTGTAGTGATAATGAAAATATAGATTATCTACTAGTCAGGACAACCATAATAAGTGTGATCTCTCAAGATACTGAGCTGACATTTCCAAATAACCAGTCATTCAAATCATGACCTTTGACATATGATCCTAAAACCAATGGGGGCCATCTACTCTTTAGGGGGCACCAGTGTACAATGTACTAAGTTTGATGTCTGTCAAGGAAATGGTATTCAAGATATTGAGTGGACAATATCTTATTATGTCCAGTTTGATCCATGACCTTGGCACCTCAAAATTGATATGGATCATCTACTACTTATGTAGAAGCAGTGTAGTATCTTACTATGTCCAGTTTGACCTTTAACCTAAAAATCATTAGGGGTCATTTATTTTTTAGGAGAAGTCAGTGTACCAAGTTTTATACTTGTCAGAGCAAATGGTTCTCAAAATATTGAGTGGACATTATTTATTTGTGATCTCAAAATTGACACACTTCATCTACTACCTAGGTAGAACCAGTGTACCAAGTTTGATGTATGTCAAACAAAGCATTCCAAAGATATGAAGTAGGCAATATCTTACTATATCTAGTTTGACACTTGACCTCTGACCTGAAATTTTTTAGGGGTTATCTACTCTGTAGGGACAACCACTGTATCTAGTTTGGTAATTGTCTAATGGTTCTTTATATATTGAGCAGACAAGACTTGGTCTTCAGACCAACAGACTGATCCTTGACCTTGTGACCTTAAACTCAATAGGGATTATCTACTCGCTGGGGGACAACCACTATACCAAGTTTGGTCATTGATAAGCAATGGATTCTTTAGATACTGGACAAACATGACTTGGTCTACAGGTCAACCAACAGGTACAAAACAATATGCCCCCTCTTTTTAAAAAAAAAAGGGGGGGGGTTAAAAATTGCAGTTTAACTGTTTGTGAGAAGATTTTTATTTTACCTCCCTTTCTTTAATTAGGGGACTGTTTCTTCATTTGACCAAACATCCAAGGAAATCCTTGGCAGTTATATTTTACAAATAACTGCTTTAATCATGAGGAATATTTCCCAGAATTAAGAATACAGATTTAATACTGGTATGTATACTTTATCAAATCTTATGAATTTCACATGTGCGATTCCGTATTACTTACCAATGAATAAATTTTTCAGCCTTCGGTATTCTACATCTTGCTCAAATGTCTCACCAGCAAACATTAAGCATGGCTTTGTGCCTTCTGAGCATTTCCCTCCCTGTAAATAGAGGGAACTCTTCACAATTCGATATGATACAAAAACATGTACAAAATCATTATAAAAAATACTCTTCACACTTGTAAGGACTCATCACCAGCTGATGAGCCAGACTCCCCCTGAATGGTACAGTAGTTCATCACAGGTTAACTCCCCCCCCAAAAAAAACACACATACTGAAATACATAGCTGGGTGCGCAGTGATATATGCAGATAACATATTTTGTCTATGGACACAACATGAAAAAAAATGAAGTGTACATTTTTAAAAAGTTTTGAGCAAGCAACCTTTATGTTACTGGTCAAATGTCGATAACTCATTGTTTAACATAGACTAGCACTGCCTCAGAGTAATGGTGTCCAAGCTGACCATAGATTGAGAAGTCAGGTAAGGATAATGATACACAAGAATGATATAAAATCAGAATTGCTGTCTGTATGATTTCTGAAAGAATGCAGAACATAGCAATTTGTTGAAATGCATATAATATCCTATAATTCCTACTACCAACCAAAACGTGCTCAATTAGATACAAGCTGACATGGATGCTAGTATAAGATTTGTACCACGAAAAATTTACCAAGTCATGATTAAATTAGCACACTACTAAATTTAGTGTATACATCCTTTTGCGCAAAAACTAAAAGTAGGCCAAATTAAAACTAGTTCTAATTGTAACGGGGACCGTTACAGATGTTCCCCAAACCTCCCCCAATTAAAAAGTGATGTCCTTGTGAATCTATAGCAAAAAATCATTTTATTTTAGCCTTTAATTACATGTAGTACGTTCAATATGGTCATTTCAGTACCAAGAAATGAAAGAAAGCGTTGCACGTGCATGCGTGTATGATTCCGAAATTTTGTTGATGTCGTTCAAGAGGCATTTGTATCATATACCCACAGTATGAATTTCATAACATTTCTACCACATATAAGGAAGTTATAGCGATTTTAAAATCGTCCAATCAGAATTCAGCACACGTGCATGCACGTGCTGAGCAGCAATTCTAACCACAGCAATTTGTAAGGAGTACCAAGACACATCTAAACCCCTAATATCAATATAATTTGATGAAAAACAAAAACGTTATTGTCCTTTAAAAATTGAATATTTGAAAAACGTTGCATGCGCGTGTGCGTTGGCATTTTTTGTTACACTAATATATACATACACATATTGTATACGTATGCTGTGAATATCATCTCATTCGCTTTATAAATAAGATAGTTACAAACGTTTTAGTATTATCCAATCAAAATGAAGCGCACGTGCATGCACGTGCAAATTCGTAATTTTGACCATGAAAATCAGTTAAGGGTCTCAATATCTAACTATGATATGAATATCAAGCCATTTCAATGAACAACAAAAAAGTTAGACTGATTCCAAAGTTAGTGTACAAATTTTGTAATGTACGTGCACGCTCATGCGTGCGCGTGAAGACAAAATAACTATCATTTTTCATATCTACAAATGATATACTACCATCCTATTTAGGTTTCATATCGATCCCTTTAATATTCTGATTTTCCATTTTTTGTACCAAAATTGCAGTGCACGTGCGCGCGCGTGCATGCACGTGCAGACAAAATGACTATGCTATGCACATCTACAAACGCTATACTATCATCCTGGAAAGTTTCATATCGATCCCTTTTGTAGTTTCTGAGAACACTACCGGACAAAAAAGTACCGGAGAAAAAGAATAATAATAATAACTAGTTCTAATTGTAACGGGGACCGTTACATATGTTCCCCAAACCTCCCCCAATTAAAAAGTGATGTCCTTGTGATTCTATAGCAAAAAATCATTTTATTTTAGCCTTTAATTACATGAAGTACGTTCAATATGGTCATTTCAGTACCAAAAAATGAAAGAAAGCGTTGCACGCGCATACACGCGCACATGATTCCGAATTTTTGTTGATGTCGTTCAACAGGCATTTGTATCATATACCCACAGTGTGAATTTCATAACGTTTCCACCAAATATAAGGAAGTTATAGCGATTTTAAAATCGTCCAATCAGAATTCAGCACACGTGCATGCACGTGCTGAGCAGTAATTCTAACCACAGCAATTTGTAAGGAGTTCCAAGACATATTTAAAACCCTAATATCAATAGAATTTAATGAAAAACAAAAACGTTATCGTCCTTTAAAAATTGAACATTTAAAAAACGTTGCACGCGCATGCGCGTTGGCATTTTTTTGTTACACCAATATATAGATACACATATTGTCTACGTATGCTGTGAATATCATCTCATTCGCTTTATAAATAAGATAGTTACAAACGTTTTAGTATTATCCAATCAAAATGAAGAGCACGTGCATGCGCGTGCAAATTGGTAATTTTGACCATTCAGATCAGTTAAGGGTCTCAATATCTACTTATGATATGAATTTCAAGCCATTTCAATGAACAACAAAAAAGTTAGACTGATTCCAAAGTTAGTGTACAAATTTTGTAATGCGCGTGCACGCGCATGCGTGCGCGTGCTGACAAAATAACTATTATTTTTCATATGTACAAATGATATACTATCATCCTATTTAGGTTTTATATTGCTTCCTTCAATATTCTGATTTTCCATCTTTTGTACCAAAATTGCAATGCACGTGCGCGCGCGTGCATGCACGTGCAGACAAAATGACTATCACTATGCACATCTACAAACGCTATACTATCATCCTGGAAAGTTTCATATCGATCCCTTTTGTAGTTTCTGAGAACACTACCGGACAAAAAAGTACCGGAGAAAAAGAATAATAATAATAATAAGAAACAGAGTAAAAACAATATGTTCCCAAACTTTGTTTGGGGAACATAAATATATAATGCCAAATTGCCTTGCTTTACTGTACATACTGGTTAATATCTTTATTACACACTGATTGAACTTGATAAAATTTGCAACTAGAAAACTGACAAGTCATAAAGGGCCTAAAAACCAATACTATCCTCTAGCTGCTCGACCACTCAACTACGTGTATTGTTATGGGTCAGAACAAACCCTTAATTTTGCACAGCAGAATTTACTAACAAAGACAATTAAACAATTACTAAGATTATTTACAATTAATAATAATAGATAGGACAAGAGGCATTTATGGCCCCCTCTTCAAATTTACTCATTCCTATTACAGTAGTAGTGCACATGTGTATGAATAAAATAATATATGATTTACTTTGATATCTTTGATATTGGTTGCCTAGCAAAGCATTAAACATATCAACAATGAAATTGTTCATTTCCATAAATATTTCAAATGCAAGACTGAAAGTTCAAATTTTTAAACTAGAATGATAACATTTTATCAATGTCAAATTCCATCATCTTGTATTTTAACAAAATTTCACATTTGTGCATTTTTTTTTAAAGTGTTCAATGCTCATATTTCCTTAGTTACTACACAAATATTCCTTAGCAACAGTTTAAACTGTGAATATACCAACCGACAGGTGCAAAGCAATATGCCCTTCTTCTTTGAAGGGGGGCATACATATGCATTGATGTAATATAATTATTGAATAGAGTTACTGCAATACCCTCATACATATGTAGGGTTACCTCCCTGTAAACATGGGATTTTTTTTAATACTTACCATTTTAAAAGTTTTAATGATCTAATTTTAAGCTGCAATTTACATTTCTCTACAGATGCACATATTGACAAAGTTTTTTGATTCTAGGACTCAAATCTACAAGAGCCCACAAAAGGGTTATGCCACATATGGTCATTCTGACTGATAAAGTTTGATGATTCTAGACCAAATCGTCCAGTTACTAATCGTACAGGATTTTGTCATATCAGGCCAAATTGTCTTAATCAGAGGTCAAAGTGACCTAACTTTGAAGTGTGACCATCCTCTACCCAAAATGTATCATCTGACAAAGTTTGGTGATTCTTGGTCTCATAGTTTTTAATAAATTATGAGCCAGAAATGAAAAGGGACAGACAGACAGACGGATGAACATGACAATCTGATTAAAATTAGATCCTCTGATCTGCTCATCTACAATTGCTACACATATGTGTAGTGATAGTAGATGAGCGGATCAAAGAATCTAATTCTAATTAGATTGATGGACATGATCGCCATAACATAATACCCAAGGAAAGTTATCATCTGTCATTGCTGACAGATGGACGGACAGTGTGATTTCTATAGGACACCCTGACAACTTACGTGGAAATCAGCCATGGACACAAACTTCTCCAGTCCTAGTTCTATCATGTCCAAGATGTGAAAATCAAAAAATCGACCTGAACAAAAAATACAGAATGTCATCACTATTGCAACCTGAATAAAAGATACAGAATTCCATCAGTATGATAATTTTCAAATTCAGTTGAATGCAGAATGTATTTTAACCATTAAAGTTATTCAGAGAGATAAATCTCTACAACATATCAAAACTCGGCTCACCAAGAACGAGGTTGTTTGGCCGTTTTTTGTTATGGGAGCCAAATAAAAACAAAGAGGCATCTGTTTTCTTGGCAAAAAATTCCTGTAAATAATTAAAATCTGTCACATGACTGCAAACATCTTTAATTTGTAAAATAATACACATTTACAACACTACAATGTAGACTATCCCTGTAACTAAAGTAGAGCCGTATAAATGATGATAATTATAACAAAAGCTGACAGATATAAATGATAACTGAACTTTACGTAGACCATTTAGTGATAATTAGGTCACCTGAGCCCTTTAGGCTCACATGAGATTTTCTGGTCAAACAGTGAAACTTTGCCTGCTGTCTATTGTTATCAACTTTTCACCTCTACAACTTCTCCTAAACCCCTGACAAATTTCAACTAATCTTGTCAATAGGTATCAGTGGGTGAAGAGATTCAAGATTGTTCAATCAAAGACCATCTTCCTTTACAAAGAGACACATTGAGAAGTAGTGAAAATAGGGTGGGGTATTTCATAAAATATTCTGAAGCAACATTTGACCAGGAAACCCAGAAATTACTGAAAGCTTCCTTATATACGTAGAACTAAATAAAGTTTGTCCCCAACCATGACCTCTAGGACCAGGGTGTGGCCACAATAGGGATTCAAGTTACGTATAGGAAAAATAATCTTTTCAAGAACACGAGTACACTCTGTCATATTAGGGTATCCTGATGTAGTGTAGATTCCAAGACCACTGCAGCTACTACAATGTCAGGGTTTCAAGTTACACAGAGGAATTCAGTTTATGAGAAAACTATTCCTCTACCTGACACACAAGGATGAAATCTGACCAGAAAAGTGGTGATTGTCAAATTAATGTGCAAGTTTCTTCATTTTTGTTCAAGTCATGAACCAGGTTCAATGTGGGGTCATGATAGAGGTTAAAAGTTTTACAAAGAACAGTTGTAAGTTGAGTGATTTTAGTGTCCTAAACTTATGAGTCTAGCTCTGTGTGATCAAAGTGACTCTAGTGAGCATTATGACCCATAGAGATCTGTTATTGTTAGTTTACATTCAAGTAATGACATACCAGGGGTGTTTCATCTTCAAATGGCCTCAAGATATTCTTCCTGCAAGGTAAATGAATACAAGCTTTAGAAATACATGTAATAAAATGCAATCACATTTATATGAAAAGCTATATAGGCTACTATAAATATTTTTGTAAAATTTATAACACGTACTGAAATCTAAAATATGTGTTTCTTTTCTATTCTTTATTTTCTAAATATATCTAGTCCTTTGACTTGTATCCTTAATCTGATTCCTGATATTGAAATGTCGTTTACTGATACAGTTTGTGGTATTGAAATAAGCATGAATAAAATATCTGAGCTTAAAGTTATTTCATGGAGTACATTTTTTATGACACTCCAGACAAAACTGTACCTTTTGTATGATACTGAATTGTGCTTCTTTAACATATACTGTAAAGAAAAATAAAACAAATGAAAACAATCAACTTTGAAATGATAAAAAAATCATCCAAAACATGTCATTTTTCAAAGAAATATCTCTGCAGAAAACTTATAAAGCTATGGACAAGCTGGGGAAAAAAGTAAAATGGAGGTGAACAATTTACAAATGTGACATACCAGTTCTGTCAGCACCTGTGAGACCGTGACACTAGTGTTTCCACCTTTGATAAACATGGTCTGTTTGTCATTCTCTGTCAGTTTGGGTTCCCGTTTTTCCAGGAAGCGTTTCCCTTGCTGTGTCTTGGGTTTCCTGTGGTAGAAATTTGCATTGTACAGTGTACCAGCTGTTTAACCTGATCAGATTTCAACAACACCTGGACATTCAATATAGATCACGATATCACGCATTACAAGCTATAAAGGTCATTACCCTTCACAGATCAATAAAATTACAACTGAGAGATAGAAAAAAGTTTAAAAACAAAGAAAAAATTGGAGGGGTACTTATTAAATTTTTTTTTTTTTTTGCCTTCCATTTTTTATCTCTTAGACATAGTGATTAGACATTCAATTTTATCCATAAAACTGGATATCTGAAATAGAAATTTAGTAATGAGATGCCCATGGCCCAAACTATTTCATATTTAGTGTTCACTCTCCAAGTCATCCCTCCCAGTATAGTGTGGTCAAACAATTGGATAATCAATTAATTAATTTATAATGGGTATCTATGTCACTGTGGGTGTCCCTTTAACAGGTTGGGAACACTTACCCTATAGCAAGATCTTCTCGCTAAAACACGATTATCCATCTTTAACAGCGAGAAGGTACACATTACCATAAACAAGTGTTTTGGCGTCTTTATTGAAAATAATGGTAATTCCGTGCAATGCTGAATAAGTGCGACACGCACTCAATATGACGCGAATTGTCTCTATAAAATTGACAACACAGTAAAGAAATTCCATATCAATATTGCTGCGTATGAGGGAAGGAGGTTGAAATCCAATGGATATCATGAGTGTTTTTGTTTTGATTTATATATTTGCAGATGTATCAGACATTTTAGCACTTTTTCTTCTTTTCATGTAAAATACAGAGATGTAGTCCATCTGTTTAAGTGTTTGACAATGACAAACCTTACAGAAGTCTGAAGTTTGTTTCATGACACACTCACTTATCTAAAATGATTATTATAGGTACAAATGAAAGACAAATACCCTAGTGAATATCTAGTGCACTAATAGTTACATATTATCAGGTCCAGTCCAAAGACTATTTCTACCTACGTAGATATTAATAGCTACCTAGGTATTAAAACCTACTTAAACTAGCTACTTCTACCTACTTTTAACTGTTTTTAAAAATATAGACAAATAATAATTAAAGCACATCTTTTAAACAGGCAAGTCGTTTTATGTATCATGTTGTGTATGTGCACGGCAAAATTCAGAGCATCAATTTGAATACTTTAGGGTGAAGAATGTAGAGGAATGCATGAAAAATCGTCCCAAAGCCTTTAATGTAAAAATGCATGAAGGTAAACTTTAAAATTAATACAGATTTGTAAGACATTCTAGACTTCCTATCATGTAGCTTTGATCCTAAACTCCTAGAAAATGGAACTGGGTGTAGTTATTGATGCAAATTTGAAAGGTTAGAAAGTTGTGGTAGTATCGGTCTATATTATCTCCATTTCATTATTTTCTACTTACTTGTCTACGTAAATTTCTATCTTCGTATTCGAGTTGTTTATTTCATGAAACAGGAAGAGAGTTATCTTTTATTTTCAAACGTATTTTATTACAAAACTTCTCATTGGTTACTTCTAGATTTATTATCAAATCACATTACCTGTAACTTTTACTTTCATTCTTTTGTTAAGAATAGTATTTAAACCCGAGCACAACTGTGCTCGGGGCTTCCTCTGAGCCAAACCTTGCAACAAGGTAAATATCAGGAGTTGCCGCACCCTGTATTTTTGATTAGTGTTTCTTTATTTTTCCTGTTTAATTATATTTTTCTCTCAAGCCACATTCATTCCCCGGGATTATTATGTTGGGTATTTATCATACAATTGTTGAACTTTATTAAAGGTTTAAAACTTTATTTATTTATCATTTTATTACTAGCCTCACTCTAGGCGGACTCAAACTTACCTGGAAAAATCTAAAGGGTTGAATACTTTATATAACACGTATCATCATTAAAAAAAAAAACACAACGCGAAGTAAAAAGAACATATCAATAGTAGTGGCAGAATGTCCAACTACTACAAAGTAATCATTTTTTTCCAATATTTTTGTGGTTACTCATCGTCAGTGTAAGTGAATCAAGAAATTTGGTACACACTATATTGCGCAGTTCCTCCGTTTGACCACGAAATGCAAGTAAAGGAAAAAGTGGGTAAAAATAGCTACCTGGAGTAGGTTTAAATACCTAGGTAGCTATAAGTAGCTACGTAGGTAGAAAGTCTTTGGACTGGATCTGATTATTATACAATGATTAGATAATTCCAAATGTACAAAACCTATGCTCCGTTTAGTATTGCCAAATACATTAATCAAATTAGCTATTTTCAATACGCTCCACTTCTTACATAATCTACAAGTATCCAATGTGGGGTCACATCATGAAAACAGCCCCCCCCCCCCCCCCCCCCCCCCCCCCCCCCCCCCCCCCCCCCTTACATGTACAGTACATATTTATCATAATTTCAAATTAAAGAAACCATATCTTACACTATTCTTTGAAGCACCATGTCCTGTGACTATGCAGTCTATAATTAAAATTCGACCCTGCTCCGATTTTTTTCTTAAAGAATGTATATCAGTGTGTTTTCAGTTTTTTCAACCAGCACGTTGGATTGAAACTGCTTTACTAGGATAACGAGCCCGATACATATGAAAATGGAAAAGGGACTGCTTTTTTTTTTTTTTTTTTTTTTTTTTTTTTTTTTTCTTTCCCGAAGGGCTTTCCACCTTCCTGTTCTGTTTATTATTATTATTTTCTTCCTTCTTTTCTTTCTGCCAAAAAATATTTGACATCTTAAGGTGGGTCCTTAGTCCTGGATTTTTGGGGTTTAGGTAGCATTTTTTTGTTTGGAATCAATAAATTAACATTCAGAGTAATGAAAAAAGGCAAAATAGTTAAGGATTTCCATATTAATTTTCATTACATACACCACTAAAGTCATGTACCCCGATGTAGATTTTTATGAAATTCATTGGAAACAGTTGTTTGTTTTTATTTTAATATAAAAACAACAAAATATTTTTTGAATTGCATTTATTTATCGGGAAACATGTCAATAACTAAAACACATGTCATTTTCAATATGTTCATCAAGTTTTAGAATAATATGTGCAAAATTATTGAATTAGCGTTATTCTCCAAAATGTTAAAAAAAACAAACAAATGTGGACGCACTTTCCTTATAGCATGGTTTACATATAATTTTTTCTGTTTATATTAGTAGAGTTACATCTGTTATAGTTATTCATGGGAAAAAATCCATACCTTTCCTTAATAATTTCAAATCTATAGCTTCCAGATTATGTATACCCCTATCAAAAACTGAAGTATGGCACCATAAAGCTGAGCTATTTAAAATCACTCGGGATTAAAAAATTTATGTAATGTTCATGAAAAGACACAGATATTGATTCCTTATCACCTTGGTAAAATGTTTGTCAAAAATAAAGCAAATCTATCGCATTATGGACTTGATAAATAATTTAATGAGAACAGAGTTATTGTCCTTGGATTCAATATTTTGAAACATATCATTGACTATTCAAATATAACTAAGACTTTTGAAATATTTTATGGCTAACAAGATTTTTTACAATAACTATTGAAAAAGATTCCAACAAAATTTATGTTCCTATCATTAAATCATTGACTTTGCAAAATCCTATGACGTCACAGGAGTGTGGAACTACGTTAAGAAATATGGAGAAGTTTTATACCCCATCATATTCATTTAATTGTTTAATGTATGCTGATGACATAATTCTACTTTCCTCCTCAGCTAATAGTTTACAACAAAAACTAAACATTTTGCAGCGGTATTGTAATGATTGGTGTTTGAGTATTAATTTCTCAAAAACTAAGATCCTAATTTTTAACAAGGCAGGCAGACTCTTGAAAACTAAATTCTATTTGGCTGGTATTGAACTAGAATGTGTATCCAACTACAAATACCTTGGGGTTTCATTTTGTTCATCTGGTTCTTTCTCCCTTGCTCAGAAAGAACTATATCATAAAGCCCTGAAAGCATTATTCAAACTAAAAAAAGACTTCATTTCACTAAACCCTGATATTAAAACCATTTCTCATATATTTGACCATACCATCAAACCAATATTATTATATTCTTCGGAAATCTGGGGTTATTTCAATCCTTTTTCCAAAAAATCTACTAACTCCGGTGGTACCATAGACAAAATTTACCCAAACCAACTTTGTGATAAACTACATCTCAAATTTTGCAAATCAATACTTGGTGTACATAAATCTGCAACAAACTTTGCCGTACTGTCGGAATTGGGAAGATTCCCCCTTCACTTTGACATATTAAAAAGTATGTTAAGTTACTGGTACAGACTCGAAAATCTTGGTCAGTCATTTCCACTATTGTTTGATGCATATCGAGAATCAAAATTACTTTTTGAACAAAACAATTCATCATGGTTTGGTTCTATAAACTGTTTCATAACCAATATTAATGGGATTAGAGATTTGCCCATTAAAGGGGCATACCAGTTTAAAAAGGCTCTTAAAGATTGTTTATTCAAACATTACATCAAAGAATGGCATTCACACCTTACATTAAATTCAGATAAAAAACTAAGTTGCTTTTCTACTTTTAAACAAAACTTTGGTTTTGAGAATTATTTGAGTTCAATTAAAAATTTTGAGCAAAGGAGAAGTCTAACACGTTTCCGTATATCAGCTCATACACTAAACGTTGAAAGGGGACGTTACCAAAAAATCCCTCGACACGAGAGATTTTGTCTAAGATGCAACAACAATTCAGTGGATGACGAAAAACATGTTTTATTCTCATGTAGTCATTTATCAGAAGAAAGGGTTATTTTATTCCAAATGATAGACAAATCATGTAAGAATTTTGTAAAGATGGACAGTGATCAAAAGCTTATATGGCTAATGACCAATGAAGATGAAAATATTCCCATCCAAATTAGTAAGATGATTTTAAACAGTGGGATATAATACTACAGATGTTACATTTCATTACATTATGCACATTTTCTCTCTTCATATTTTACACCTGTAGGCTGTCTTGGCTACTGGGAGTACAAGATCAACAGTCTGGTACAACAATTTACTACCAGATTGTTAACAGGCACTGTCCCTTGGTACTCCCTGTAGTCAGGTCAACATATCGTGTTTTTATTCTCTCATATAACGCTATTCTCTTTTATAAGTATTCTAACCTTCTTGGTTTAGACATAAAACATTCAGAACAACTGGATCCTGCGTGTAAATATGTAATATACTAGCATGCTGTATTCAGTAAAATGATTTTGAACAGTGTAATGTGATACTGCAAATACATGTCTTTGCATTCTACACATTTCCTTTACTTTACAATAGTAAGCTGTCTTGGTTACTGGGAGTACAAGACCAACGGTCTGGTACAATAAATTTATTACCAGACTGTTAACAGGCACTGTCCCTTGGTGCTCCCTGTAATCAGGTCAACATATTGTGGTTTTTTGTTTTTTTTATTTATTCTTTCATATAATGCTATTATTCTCTTTTATATAAGTATTCACACGACACTATCATTATCTGCTATCCCAGTAACTGTTATGTGAGACAGTTGGGTTATTTTATTTATCATGTTGTTAATTTAAATCTTGTCTGTAATCAGTATTTCATATATAATTATATAGATATGTGCAGTGCAGAAGTGTGAACTCTGTCAGTATTACCGGTAGTACTTCTAAATGATTGTTATTTATTTTCATTGTTATAATTAATTGCCTGTTAACATGTACATGCCCCCCGAGGGCCCTTGATTGGTGAATAAACTATTAAACTATTCAACATCTCGAAACATGATCACATTCACATGTGACCCTGTGTAGAACTTTGACTTATAGGACTTTACGCAAAAAAAACCCCCAAAAAACAAAAACAAAAAAACCCATCGTTATCAATTCATCTCGGAAACCGTAAATAGTAAAGGCAAGGAATTTTCTCTAAATTCATAAGTTGGTGAGTAGACCGACTCTTCCTTTTGACGGTTTGTTGATAAGGCAGTTAATGACATAACCACCCCCGCCACCGCGAAAGTTTGCGATATTGACGTAAAAATTTACGACTCCTAAAGTATTAGCCATAAAAGGACGGAACCAACTGGAACGGGTGTTGTGACCTTGAAAAGTAGGTCACGGTCAAAGTAATCCAGAATTGCAAAAAAATGGCACTTTCCGTTACGTCTCGGCTTACGAGATGTCTGGTGGGTGATTTGTGCCACTTTACAATTTGTCGTCTCGTCGTCTTTTCGAGGCGAAAAGACGACAGAACGAAAAGACGACAAAACGATAATTAGCAAACCCCCCCCCCCAACCCCCCCCCCCCTCGAAATGGCCTAACGAAAAGACGACAGAACGAAAGATCGGAAAGACGACAAAATGTAGGCGAAAAGACGACAAATAAAATCTGCAAATTAGTGGCCTAATTTTTCGTCTTTTCGCTTGGCGTTTTGTCGTCTTGTCGTCTTTTCGAGGCGAAAAGAGGACAAAATGAAACGTCGACAAAACGATAATTAGCGACTTTTCGCCTCGAAATAACGAAAAGTTGAAAAGACGACAAAATACAGATTTTTCCGTTATTTTGCTATCTGATTTTCTGGGAATTCAAAATATGCTGTGTTTTCGATAATATTTACAAAAAGGAAACATCTAGAATTAAATTATAGTTCTTATGTACTTGTATTCTAGTGAAGAAATATTTTTATTATTATTATTATTATTGTAAATGCCTCGAAAAGACGACAAGACGACAAAACGCCAAGCGAAAAGACGATAAAATAGGTCGCTAATTTGCGGGGTTTGTTTGTCATCTTTTCGCCTACATTTTGTCGACTTTTCGTTCGGTCGTTTTGTCGTTATTTTCGGGTGAAAAGTCGCTAATTATCGTTTTGTCGTCTTTTCCCGATTCGAGACGCTAAAATCTGACCCTCCACCGAATTATTTTATTTGTCGTGTTTTCGCCTACATTTTGTTGTCTTTCCGTCTTTTCGACTTTCGTTCTGTCTTTTAGTTATTTCGGGGCGAAAAGTTGCTAATTATCGTTTTGTCGTCTTTTCGCCTTGAAAAGACGACAAGACGACAAATTGTAAAGTGGCACAAATCAGCCACCATACCTGAGAGCCAGTGACTCGCGCTTTCCAATCCAGGGAAAAGAGTACCAATTCATTTCCCATAGACCTCAATGTTAACCTTTGGCCCTCTCACTAATTAACTATATCGATTTTAAACAAATGACCGCAAACATTTCAAAGTTCATTCCAAGTGTTGATAAAAAATGACAAAACATATATAGGGTCCCGTGCCTTTTATAGGCCATATTTGTACTTTTTTTTTACAACACATAGCAATCTGCAGTAAATTACACACTTCATTTTAAGCACACCCCTACCATGGTAATTTCCTCAGTCATTTCTCGATTTTGTGCGATAATTTTTCATCCTGACAATTAATTTGAACCTCAATAATATTTCTTTCAATTCCAAATAATTTCACTCTTGATATTAGCCAATCACTCAACACCTAGATATTTATACCTCCGCTCAATCTTCATTCCTTCAAGACGCTGAAATCTGACCCTCCACCGAATTACGGCGACTCGCGTTGAAAACCTTGTTATCGCTATTCGTACTAAACCCTTGCTAATGAATGCACAGTAAATCTCTCTTGCAGTGAGAAGTTAACCGAAGGGTACCGAAAACCCTTAAGCATAGTTATTGCCCCTGAAAGGCTCCAATGTCATTATTTAAGCCTATAACTTTTACATGAATATTCATAGAGACATGGGACCACTTGCATCACATTCCATGACCATTGACTTCTGTAATTACGTACCTCCACATCGTCCCAATGTCAAGGTTTTGGGATTACACGTACCTCCACATTCTCACAATGTCAAGATGTTGTAATTACATACCTCCACATCCCACAATGTCAAGGTTCTGTAATTATGTACCTCCACACAAACTCTACATCCTCACAATGTCAAGGTTCTATAATTACATACCTCCACACAAACTCCACATCCTCACAATGTCAAGGTTTTGTGATTACACGTACCTCCACATCCTCACAATGTCAACGTTCTATAATTACATACCTCCACATTCTCACAATGTCAAGATTCTGTAATTACATACCTCCACATCCTCACAATGTCAAGGTTCTATAATTACATACCCCCCACACAAACCCCACATCCTCACAATGTCAAGATTCTGTGATTATGTTCCTCCACACAATTTTGAGATAGCTACATTTGTCCAGGTTTGTCTGGAGATAGGTATAATCACAAAAACCCCAAAAGACCTGGCCTGAGGATGTGGAGTTTGTGTGGAGGTATGTAATTACAGAACCTTGACATTGTGAGGATGTGGAGGTATGTAATTACAGAACCTTGACATTGTGAGGATGTGGAGTTTGTGTGGAGGTAGGTAATTACAGAATCTTGACATTGTGATGATGTAGAGTTCGTGTGGAGGTACGTGTAATCACAAAACATTGACATTGTGAGGATGTGGAGTTTGTGTGGAGGTACGTAATACAGAATTTTAACATTGTGAGGATGTGGAGTTTGTGTGGAGGTCCTTGACATTGTGAGGATGTTGTATAGTATAACTACTGTAGTCATCCAAGTGTTTTATCACATGTATAGGGATTTTCCAAATAGTCATTTTTTAAAAGGAAGTACATTGTATATATTTCTTCGGCTATAGTTCCTTGTCTAGTAGACACCTCCACTCCCTAGATTTATTTTCTGACATTTTAAATTCATGTACAAAGATTTCATATTTTTGACAAACGTTTTTAACATCTGTAGAAGAAAACAATAAAAATTATCTTTCGTCAGTGTTTCGATGCACTTTTAAAATCACTGCTCGCAACTTTCTTATATACTTTAGAATTATGAACTTCTGATGATCACACCTGATTTTCTTTATTAGCTATTTGTGTGTTTTCTTAAAATTGTGGGTTTTTTTTTTTCGTAACATCAACCCCCTTATATGATTAACAAATGCATGTTTGGTTTTTTGTTTTGATCTGAAAATATATAATGCAAAGCAGGCATAAACGCAATATTATTATCACCAAGCATGTCGTTATCTCATGAATACACGTAGTGGGTTTTTCATTCGGCCTAAAATAGAATACCACAAAATCAAAGCTTTAAACAGGATATAATCAGGATACCGTGAAGGTTACGGATCGCTCTTTTGTATCTTATTTTGACCCATTTCCAAAGAACCCGCCCAGGGCAGGTCGATCGGGTTATACATGGGCGTGAAACAGGGAGACAGCGACACCAACAGGAATATGTCAGGGTCGGGACAAGTAAGTATATTTCATTTATTGGCCAGTAATATGTGATAATTATCAACAAATGATAAAAATAACCTTCCTGGTTTTACCTATGTGTTGGGGAATTTTTATCTGCAGGTATATATTTATATATACAGGTACATGACGGTGTACATGTATATATTCTTTTTACACCTGTACATTTATATACAGTACATATATACAATGTTTACATGTACACGATCCAGTCAATAGACAGCTGTGTACTTGGGTTTTGTCATAAAAGTTTTGAATGCATTTTTTAAAAAATCGATTAACTAGACAAACAGTTCCTTTCTTCTGATAAGGAAAAAAAACCTTTGTTCTATGACCCATAGTGCAAGGGTATGTCCTTTTAATTACTAGTAATCTCAAAGTATTTTCTATTTTTACAAATCGAAGCTAGTAATCTGGTAATTTTACATGTAACTGCGAAAAGAAATAGTCACCACTTTCGACGTCTGTCTTTCCGTCCGTACGTCAGAGATCATACGTATATCCTTGAACATACCATGGGGTTATTTCTGTAAATGATTCCACGACAGACTAGGATTGGTGCTATGACACAAGCATAACGGAAATCTGGAAACATGGGGGGGGGGGGGGGGCTACACCTGCTTTCTGCATTAAGAAATTTTATACTTCGGACACCTTTGATGCAAGTCTGATCTAGATCCCTTTTTCCAGGGGGGGGGGGGGGGGGTACGATGCAGTGGAGGGGATTTTATGCTACAACACCGGTACTTTTTTTTTTCGTGTACACGCCGTGATCAAGTTCAGAAACATTCCTCTTACAAACACATCCTAAAATTGTGAGTCATAAACAGTAAACAAAGTCACGATTTTTCAATGGATACATATTAAGATGATCTCGCGACTAGTCACGAATCATTCTGTCTTAAAATATTAGTCAAATTCAATGCATTCATCTTTGTAAACTTTCAGGATCCGTCGGCACTGCATTGGATCCGCGCCAGAAAATGTATTTTTAAGTTTTATATTTACAGATGGGATACCATCGTTTTAAAGGTCACATTGGACAAGAAAACTACAGGAAACTCCAGAGAAGTTTAAAAGATATTAAGAAAAACCTCTCCGTGGAACATGTATTAGATGATTTGATAAGCAACGAAGTATTGTCTATTGAAGATGGCGAAGAAATTCGTCTTAAGGGAACAAACCCGAAGATGGCAGACGCGCTGATACAGAAAATAATTCATGTAGGGGAAGACGGATTTCGCATCTTTGTTGACGTTCTCCAGAAACAAGGATACGGATACCTCATAGCACCTGGTATGTATTTAGAGAGTCCTGCTTCCAATATTTTGTAATTTGATAGAAGAGTGATTTTTATTTAACGAACATAACGTGCGAGTTTTATTTAGCAAGAGGTTTCTGTGGTGCGTACACTTTGTAACATCAAGATGTGTTTGTGAAACACTGATGCTCCCCAGATTACAACATTGTAGTGAATAAATTTCAAAGGAGGTCAGAGGTCAATTTCAAGGTCACAAGGTCAACAAATTTGGTACCAATGGAAAGATATTCTCACAAGAAATGCACATGCTTATTAATATGGAAGCAGTGCCTTATGGTTTAAAAGATATGGCATATACTCGAATTTTCTAAAAATAGGTCAAAGGCCAATGTTAAGGTCACCAGACGAAAGATTTTGGTGTCAATGGTTCAAGGTCTTGCCACAAGGAATACACATACCAAATATGAAAGGTCTACCTCTTATGATGTAAAAGATATGACCAAGATTAAAGTTTTTTTTACACAGACAGACGGACAGGTCTAAAACTATATGCCCCAGAATCTTCGATTCCGGGGTATAAAAACATGTATTGTACAAGTATCCAGGGGTGGATCAGGGAAATGTTTTAATGGGGGGGGGGCGAAATCAGATGATACTTTCCCGTTCAAAAATTGGGGTTGCAAACTCTAAAATGGTTTCTTTTTCTGGGGTACATTCTGTTATCCTTGGACATACATTTTTCATCATAAACATTTGAACATTTTCAACTTCTGGTCAATTTTACTAAAATTGGTTTAAAGTAATTATAAGGTAAGTGGAACTTTAAAAGGCCGTAAGCGCCGAGCATAGGCCTAAATTTTGCAGCCTTTCACCGGCAATGGTAACGTCTCCATACGAGTGAAAGATTCTCGAGAGGGATGTTAAACAATATACAATCAATCAATCTTCCAAAATTGTAAACTCCGGGGTTTCATTTTGCAGTCCGATCTGACGTCCAAATTTGTGTCAATGGAACTGAAGCCATTGGTTTCAACTGCAAATATAGTGAAAACGCATTATTTATTTTAGAATGTAGTGAAAACTTATTTTATTTTCTACTTACACCGCTCAGAGTCACCTGGAGTCGTGCAGATGTCCCCCACAGAATCCTCAGATAATTCAGTCACGTTTCTGACACCGACTTCATCCCACGTCTCTCACCACGTGCATTTTCCAGACCAGCTACTACAGCAGCCCCAACATCTCCACAGTCCTGACTGGTCAACAAAACAACCACAAGCCTCCTCAATCCGTACAAAGCCTTCCGACCTTCCTCTAGAGACCATGACTGTTGTGGACGGACCCTGTCTGGACAAGGGTGAAGAGGATTATGACGAAGTTGAAGACACGGAATACAGCGATTACAGAGTGGGAGACAAGACAGAGAACATAATTCTGGATGAACCCATACCCTTCAGAGGAAATGCGTCCAATTTTCAAGACTGGTATCCTATGGTGAGGATGGACAGGCGCCTTCGGGAGTATCCCGGATGTCATCCCGACGTAGACGAACGACATGTAGGGAATATCTATACATTGTTAGGGGGAGGTTTCAAATTGTAAAACTATGGCATTTATCCCAACATATGCCAATCTTTGATGTGGCAAAATGTCAACACTTTTGAATGTGATGCTTATTGTTTTGAACAGATCAAGCGCATTGTCAGAGAAAACCTGGACAAGGACGGCCGTTACGTGATCTGGTACAGCGCTAAACGAGAACTTCTGATAGTCACCGTCATGTAAGCATGTCTATCTTGTTCCCTGACAAGAAACATTTCAAAATACGTTTCTTTATATGCTTATGTTAAGCTCTTTTTACTGCTGTTCAACGGGTCACATTCCGAATCTTTAACTAAATAACAAGCGTTTTGGCCGGCAAAAAAAAAATCAAAGGCGGAGAAGAGGTTCCATTGAAAACGACGGGGGGGGGGGGGGGGGGGGGGTGTGACAAATGGCAAAAAATTATTCTTTTTGTGTTAAAATTTTTCAGTTGAAGTGGGTTTGCAACCTACTTCCTTTAGCTTCGCCACTGATCTATACAACACTGAACAAAGTACTGATCTATACAACACTTAACAAAGTACTGATCTATACAACACTAAACAAAGTACTGATCTATACAATACTGTACAAAGTACTGATCTATACAACACTAAACAAAGTACTGATCTATACAACACTAAACAAAGTACTGATCTATACAACACTAAACAAAGTACTGATCTATACAACACTAAACAAAGTACTGATCTATACAATACTGTACAAAGTACTGATCAATACAACACTAAACAAAGTACTGATCTATACAACACTAAACAAAGTACTGATCTATACAACATTAAACAAAGAACTGATCTACACAACACTGAACAAAGTACATTAGTAGCCGACTCATAGCTTACTTTGCACACAATAGTAATTTCCCCGTTTCTCTAAAAATTATCAAATTCCTTCAGATGTAACTCATCACCCAAAGGACGGTACCACTACAAAGTCAAGGCGCGGAAATCGGAAGAAGGAAATGACGTGCTTTACCGCTTCAGTTCAGAGATGCAAACAAAGTCAGTGACAGAACTTTTGGACTATGTTAAAGGAGAAGGTCTTCCACCTCCAGTTCAGAAACGCAGTCCCGTGAAAGGCAGCAGTGGGAAATAACAGTGTGCGGACTTATAGTGTTGGGGATTGATAGGATGAAGTTACGTTCAAGAGAATTTTTTCATCAAATATAATCATACATATTTCTGTGATGGTTGTGAATGTCTTTCATGATTAAATCTGTTTATAGACACTTAATATCTTCCTATCGACATTATGACCATTTTAGACACGGACTATTTTGTATGGGAGTTTGCTGTATTGTTCTGTCGGGAGTTCAAAGTCGGATAGAAAATCGTACCCGAGCCGACGTCAGCAATTCGAATATCGGATAATTATTGCATGGAACTAATGCCAGAAAAAATACATGATCACTGTTGGATAAAATTGGCATCATCTTTCAAAATTCATCAGAGATTCTGGAAGATTTACTGTTACTACTACCTGACACCATGCTTTATTTAAAAAAAAACTAACGTTAACCTTTTATTTAATGTAACTAAGAAATGATTATTTCTATTCATAATATTAATTAGTATTGACAGTTGTATTCAAGGTGAGAACCCCTTAAAAACTATGTTCAAATCATTCCAGTGAATGTAATGCATTCAAGGAACCCTTTCTTAGCTTACCGGAAATACCTGAGGAGTTGCAATAGGATTTTGGTAAATTGGGTCTTTTCAGTTTCGTTTTATTTAAAATAACTATTATTCCAGAAAACGTTCTCCTAATAATATAATCCTATATCCAAAACCTAAAATTGAAAATAAAGAGAGTTATTTCAAATAAACTCCAAAAAGTTTCATTATTTCAAATTATGAGAACTATATAAACAGATATGTTCGTTTTACAAAATGACACGAATATATTCACATAAGATTTTTCATTTATATATGTAAATGGGCTTTATATAGATGAGTTCATTGCTGATTAGAAGACACACTCCATTAACAAATCCGAGTCTCTGCATATATATATATACATGTATATATCATCCGAAATATCTTACGTTTTCCTGGCACGGTAAATATCAAAATCATAAAAAAGCCAGGAAAACATCAGATATTTCGGACTACATATATATAATTAATCAAGGAGGAACAAGATTCTCTGCATATAGTAAATATTCATTGAACCAATGTTTACTGCGCAAATTTTGTTTATTCAAATCTGTAATACATTGGGGGGAAAAACCAGAATTACTTTAATATATATAGGGTTCACGGCGGTGTGTGACCGATCGACGGGGGATGTTCTTTGGCACCTGATTTCCCCTCTGGTATTCCTGGGGTCCGTATTTGCCTAACTCTCTATTTTGTATTCCTAATTTAGGAGTTATGAAATTGATCACTGTTCGTTATCTTCATCTTTCCATACAGTATTTTTTCTCTCGAATTGTTTTAAAAAGTTCAAAGTACAGACTCACACTGTTCTTATGATCTACAACATACATAGCTGCAGGTCTACATGCATACATTTCTTGATTTTGCGTTATAATTTCTAGTCCCGACAATTTAATTCAAACTCTGAAATATTTCTTCCAATGCCAAACAAATTCACTCATGATTTTGGCCAAACAAGTAACAGCTAGGCATTTATACCTCTGCTCTATAAAAACAATATCTGCGTTACACACCCAGGGGGTTCGGTGCTCTCATTACAAAATGCTGACGGATTCAACAGAAATGCACAATTCACCTCTGTATACTGTACACAAGACATTAAGGTAGATTGTAGCTGCAATATTGTAGCCCTCTCTGATTTTTTTTTCTTCTGGCATTTTCAGGAGAGGTCTACAATGCCATAGGATCTTCGTAATGGTGCAAAGTATTTTC
>NC_079166.1:43840638-43905638 GCF_947568905.1 Ostrea edulis | reverse complement strand
ATGATGTTAATAAGAAACCAAGTAAAACTAATATGTTCCAACCTATCAATACATTTAATTATTTTTAAAAGAGTACTTCTTCACAGCTATGTTCCAACCTATCAATACATTTAATTATTTTTAAAAGAGTACTTCTTCACAGCTATTTTAAAAACCATACATCAGGATGGGAACACTTCCCCTATAGCGAGATATTCTTGCAAAAACGCGATTATCCCTCTTTAGCGAGAAAGTAAACATTACCATAAACAGGTGTTTTGGAGTCTTTATTGAAAATAGGGCCAAAATAAAAATATTGTTTGTTTCCCCTCGCCCGACCGAGTCTGAAAATTCACACCGACCCATAAGTTTTTATTACGCCATTCTGGTGAAGTTTTTTTTTTTTTAAATTTTAAGAAAATTTCAAGGTCGTTTCTGGTGCAGATCAGTATTTTATAATGACAAAATTTTTCTATATCTTCTTTGGTTTCGATCCAAAATTAAAAAATAATAATACGAATACAGGAGGTGTTCTGGTCCAAAATCTAGAAATTTCGCCGCCTCCAGCTGGAGGCGGCATTCTCTGGCTGATTTCAAATACTTACAAGCCGAATTCAATTTTAAGCTCATAACTAATCAATAAAACGATTCTTCTTGTACTTACTAATATCGATTTTATGGGTTCTTTCATCACATAAACAGTCTCTTGAAAACATTTTATCAAACTGTCGAGCTTTGTTTTGAGTCACGAGACTCGTTTGATCAAATGGCAGTGAAAATTCGGTTGACTACAACTGTTGGTTTCTGTTTAATATCGAATTTTGGATTGATATTTTCTTTTAATCGATATTAATAAGTACAAGAATCATGATTGTTTTATTGATTAGTTACAAGTGAGTTTAACATTGAATTCGGCTCGCAATTCGGACTAGTGATCTGCAAGATCGAGATGGAGAAATGTTGTCTATACGAGGAGCGAGGAAACAAGAGAATTCGGGGCATCCAGTGTGCAAGTTGTGTTCTTCAGTAGGGGAAAGTGTTGATATTTCGGACGGATGCGATATTTTTGACAGTCAATCAGAAGCATTCTCAATTTAACTTATTTCTGAACTAATGCTATATTTACAAACTGGAAAACACCTAATTATATGCACATGTGTAACTCAGCTCTGATTGGTTGATGTCAGCATCCATTTTGTTTGATCGGCAAAATCAAGTCCCGTTGAAACGTTTTCTGGTAAACTAGATCTACCGATATCATTTAAAAATATAATCAAAATCACTATCATATACAAATTAAGATAATGTGCAAAAAACAAAAACATAAAATGTCAGTGAACCATAAATAAAAGACAGCAACCGAGTTTACCAATTTTATAACACCATGTGTCCAAAACTAACACCATTGTCCATAGTTGCAACATTCTCCCTAACTTTATTTAAGTGTTAGTATGTGGCATAAATAGCAGAGAAAATTCTGATGAAACCCAATGTTCGTCGAATCAACCAATATGTATACATGTAGTCCAATGCCTAAGTTTAGTGGTTAGATAATGAGCATTTCCAAAATACATGAAGTACTGTCCAAAATATCGACACCTTCCCTAATTGCAAAACGTGGCAATCAAAGCAGAATTTACGCGAGAACTGACTATACGAGTTTGATGAGGAATGATGGATGATGTGCTTCACGACGTTTGGTATCGGGCATTGTTAATGGTTATGGGAATTTCATAATAAATAAAATTCTGCTAGCTAAAAAAAAACAACTTTTTACCTACCTACCGACCTTCCTCTGAAATTTAGGGTCGGGAGAGGGGAAACAAACATATTTTTAAATGTGGCCTAATGGCTAATTTCCATGCAATGCTGAATAAGTGCAACACACATTCAGCACGATGCAATTTGTCTCTATAAAATTTACAACACAGTCAAGAAATTTCATATCAATGTTGCTGCGTAAGAGGGAAGGAGGCTGAAATCCAATGCACATTGTGAGTGTTTTTGTCTTGATTAATACATTTTGCAGAAGTATCAAGACATTTTAGCACTTTTTCTTCTTTTCACGTGAAACACTAAGAGATGTACTTGACGGTTGTGTTTTTCCTCAGTTGTATGGGATTTATTTACTCTTGCTAAAGAGGGATAATAGCGTTTTTGCGAGAATATCTCGCTATAGGGGAAGTGTTCCCAACCTGTATATTGCAAGTTCATCTAAACATGCAGACCAGTATTGAGTAACAAGTTAAGAAATTTGAAAACCCGGTGTAATTGGAAAGGAGAAAAATTATGGCTGGATTGGATATTGAACCCGGGACCCCTGCGCTCCAAACACTGACCCCCCCCCCCCCCCCCCCCCCCCCCCCCCACCACCACCATATATCCACGATCCAATCCATACAGCCCAAACTAATACAAAATAGCTCACAAGTTTTTGAATAAGATGCAGAATAAAATTCGTTAAATAGATACTGTAGTTCAAATGTCCAGGCGTCTGTAAAAAAAAAAAAATACGGTGGGGTATACACAAAATTGTAAGGAGGAAATTCGAACTTACAACTGTTGTCGTACGAGGATCTGATAAAATCTTTCTATATTCGGCTCTAAATTTATCCCTCGTTTTTCTTCTTCTGTCAATTAAATCACGTTCAGCCGCTGACACATTGAAGGTTTTGAATGGGTCCCACGGTCTTTCCTCCATTTTCACCTTCTTAGAAAGAACCGAGAATGACAGTCGAGATATTACAGGAAGCACATCATCAACTCGTACGTGTACTAACTCAACTAGATAAGGACACAATCATCATGTGATCTGAGACCTAAGGTAAGTATTCATCTTCTTTATATTGGGAAAACAATTTGCGAGTTACTTCACAGTTATTTTATACATTATTCATGATTTCTGGTAAAAAAAAAAAAAAAAAAAGAGATTGTTTCTTACATACAGGATCTTAAGTTTTCATAATTATTCTAAATATCCACGTGACGGCCCATTAAATTTGATAGTTTACCGATACGTATTCGAGATAACCGATGAGGGTACAATATTGAATGTAATATGAACTTTATAACTATTAATGGTTTAGATATTTTAAAATTCTTTTGAGGGTGAACAGATATATAGAAATAACATTTTGTATTTTCGTTTTCAGATACATACTAAGTACGGTACATGATATATGTACAATGTACATATCAAAGTCGCTTTTTAAAAAGCCTGGTAAAGATCTATAAATAGGAAATGATTTACCTGATGCACAGTGCAATTTTCTACATTATGCTAAGCTCTCTCTCTCCGGCTTTCTCTGGGTTGGTGTCGCGTGTCTCTCTCTCTCTCTCATATAGAATTTTACTTACGATAAAATCCGATATCTGTCAGTGCTGGCAGAAATCCCAATCTTAGATCCGCGCCGTAGTCTTATATCCGCGCCGTATACTATACGCATAGCGCGGATCTAAGAAGGTTGATTTTGATTAGATTGGCAGACATTCTGACTAGCAGCTAGTTGACTTAAATTGCTTTCATATCTGGAAATGTTCTTCAAGTTTTGTAGTTGCAGAACTGTAGCTCTCTGAAAAAAATATTGTGACGGGACACTCTCTGTCTCGTCACATTATTTTTTCAGAGAGCTACAGTTTCTGAAGCCTTTTTTCACATTTACTATTAATACTTTTCTAATCTAATAATAAATTACTCTGATAATTGTGTCTTTTGTTTTCAGTTCTCTGGGATATATTGAACCGATATATCGTTGTTAGGCCTACTATTTTTCTTCTTATGTAGAAACTTTTCAATAAAGTATGCCTCATAAAATATAAAAGAAGGTCGTCTAATACAGGAACACAATTCGTGCCCATGGGAATTCCAACAGACTGTAGAAAGACTTTATCACCAAAATACCACGATTTTTTTTATTCGATCGGGAAAAGTTTTGTGATTTCAGATTTACTAAAAGTTCTTTAGACCCCCTTCCTCTTTTACCCTTTCTCCTGTCCCATCATCCCCCTCCCCCCCCCCCCCCCCCCCTCCGTTACTAGTTTGTCCGCACCACATAGTGATACTTCGTTTGAAATAACGCATTTTTTAAGATTAAGGAACGTAAAATTCATTTGTGTTAATCAAACGTTATTCAATGTCGTCGTTTTCACGTCATCAGTTATCTCATTCTACCCTCAAGAACAAATAAATTGATGCATGAACCAAGAACTACGAACGATATTATTGTTTCGCTGCCTATCTTCTGGTAAATTTTTAAAGGTTATCATTTTTAAATGATTTTTTTTGTGGTCAATATAGATATATATTTATATGAATTTTCTTAAAACTTGACAAAACAACGAGAGGTAATTTGGGTTAAAATCTCGTATTTCATATTAGAAATCAATAGAAAACGAAAAATATTCTAAAAACATCTTTTCCTTCAGTGAAACACAAGTGGGAATTTTTTTAATGCAAGATATAAATAGATAACTATTTAATTTGTCAGATTACTAAATTTATATTATTGAGTAAAAAATGGTTAATCTTCAGTTTACATAGGTTAACCTCATTTGCAATTGATGATAGGGTGGAAAAAATGTTGCCGTGTTTTGGTCTGTAAACATACATCTATTTAATCAATAAGCATTTTAAAATACATGATATTTCAAAGCCTGGTTTAAAGGAACAGATTTTTCTACCCCCTAATGAAAAGGTGTTTTAATTAAGAGCATTTAATCAATTAGCACTGGTATTAAAGTTGATAATCAATTACAACTGAATTCTACTTTGGATTAAAAAAAAATTCATTAGCAAAATTTTAAAATATATATACGAGTTGAAAATGTAGGCGGGAATCCAGAGTTAACGTGTGTATTTCTTTAATACATTCATAAAATCAGGCCATTCTTATTCAAACTTATCTCAACATAATACTTAGTAGCTACCCGCCCTTGTCGAGGACAGACAATGCAGCACCTTCGCTAGCCAAGGGTTTACGATCTGCTCCGCTTCTCTACAAACGGAGCGAAAATGACAGTGCAGTGGCATGAACCAAAAAAAAAAAAAAAAAAAAGAATGTCATTGATTTTTTCTCATATCCGTAGTAAAATCGTGGTAAAGTGGGCCGTCAATACAAATATTTACAATCATGTGAAGGTTTTTAAAACCAACGAACACACGAACGAACGGACAATTTACTTCAATATCCCTCAGCTACTTTGATGAGAGGGAATAGCTAATTATACATGTCCTTATATATCTATTGTAGTAAATAAGTTTGAATACAAATGTGCTGATGGCCGATAACCAAGTAAGTACGTTCAGGAGGTTAAAAACATTACGCGGGTAGGTTGCACATCCTTGCACAACTATATTCAAGTTATTATATGTACAGTACGGCATTTGTAACAATACTCATCGCAAGTTAATCACATTTCATTTAGTCTAGGTGCACTCGACAGTTTTCCTATTCATATTATATTTTATTGAATGAACAAATTAACGGAATACAAACATTAAAACATGCATGTATTACTTGAACATCACGTCGTTTCAAAATTTGAAAGCGTTTGGAAAGGACTATATTTTGTAGAGGAAGGATTGTTTAATCAAAAAGTTCTAAATCTGCAAGATAAAGTTTCTGTTTTATCTAATACACTGTCAATATTTACACCCCTAGACGTGTGTTTCAGTTTTGTAATTTATGATATAAGTAGTAAAGACTCAAATTCAAATTATGTAAATTCATTGATTTGGTTGATATATTTTTTCAAACAGAATACCCATTCTAAAAAACAATTTAGCTGAAATTTTGTGTGAAAATTTAATATTTTGGCCAATAATTCAAAAATTTGATCTATAACTCCCACTTTTTTATGTTCCATTTTCAACATTAGGAATTTTAAGACAAAATTTTTTTAACTCATGTGCAATTCTAAAAACTGACAACACTTCTAATATGTTCTTTTAAACTCTCAGATTTCAAATAATGATTTGTGCAAAATGTCAATACATGTATTTATTAACAATATACTAGCATTTTACTTTATTATACCTATGTTGTTAGGAAACATGAGTATGTATTTATATGATGTGGTAACTAATTTGTATTGCTTATGTTGCGTTAACACCAACAGACAAATCGACTTTATGCGAATAAATCATAAGTATGCTATATATTTTAAGTGAAAAAATCAAGTTTAACACACTGGGGCTCAATAACAAGCATTATAACCCAAGCTTCCCTGTTTGATTGCATGTCTCTTTCAGTGTCGAAAATCATAAGAAATGACAATACTACAGAACTCAAGTCCAAACCTATCTAAATATTGCATACGTTTTCCTTGCTGTTTGGGGTGGGGGTGGGGGTGGGGATAACAACACAAGGTGGAACAAACTTACACACGAGCTAATGTATATGTACGATCAAGAGAACGGACAAATCACTACAAATATTATATCCCTCCACCTCTCTGTTCCCAGGAAATAACAAACTTACGAAAGAAATTTCTACGAATGTATTCATAGCCAAATCACAAAAATACATTGTGGGCGGGGGGGGGGGGGGGGGGTAGTGTTACTAATGTATGCATTACTCCTTACAAATGTTAAAAAAAAAAGAAGGAAAAACAGGTGGAATATGATGTACAGCGTCACGTGACGATCACTCAAAGGACCTAGTATGGTATGGATATAATTTGGCCCTTTAAAATGACATTTATGCACATTTTTAAGAGTGTATTATAATGTTTGTTGTAAATTATGTATACAACCTTTTCCCGATTTTATTTCGGAGGTGGATAAAGATTTGTCAATCAATTATATATATATATATATCTTAGGTAGGGTACAGTGCAAGTCGCTTCCAGGTTGTTATGCTGTTACACATTCATACATTCAGTTACTTGGTTACAGCAGACTAGTATACGCTTTCGCACGCTGTGCTTGCATGTAACGCTTTTTGGAAAGTTTGCACAAATTTCTGCTAATCTATCGTTGCATTTAGAAAGTTGAAAATCATTGAATCACATTAGTACCCATTCTATCTATGTTACCTTGCCATGCAATATGAATATAACTGTACAAAGTGTCAGACAGTTTCACCTTAGATGTAGATTGGACATCTACATCGTTTGACCAATCAATAAGTGAAAAGTAAGTTTATATTCGCCCATAGTATATGTTTCCGGTCCTGTAGATATGTATGCATGTTACCATATCACATAAAAGAAACTAATACTTCCGCGTGGGGCAAGATGTTTCACTCCTGTCACTGACGAGCAATTGGTTCTAAAGACAGTTACGGACATTGGATTGGAGAAACCGAGGTTCCATTTTCTAATATGATTTACTTCCATTGAATAGGTCCGTTTTTGATATTTGATTAAAAAAAAAGAATGATCCATTCCCTGCAATAACTTCCTTCGGGCCTAAATAGAACCAGAACGTGTAGAGTTTGGAAGTTTTTTATTCACCATTCACTAAGAAGTTCTCAAAAATGTAGTACATTGTGTTTAAATTTCGGGAAAAGAGCAGACAAATGAATATTGGATCTGTTCATTTGCATCGACGTTCAATGGACTCTTATTATTCAATTATTTAGACTTCTTATGAAATGTACACCTCTACTGAGTAGATACACCAAAATAAATTCTGACGAGGGGTAATTTACGAAATGAAATTCATTTGTTTATTTACATTCTACTTTCACTTCTGTCGGAATTCCCACCCGTTAAAATAGACGTACTATATTTATCAACATCATACGCGCATTGTTCACAACTGCATCGCATTCACGATGAAATGGCTATCATTTCAATAGGTAAGGATATCAAAGACAAAAACAATGGAAAAGTAAATACATGTATATCGTTATAGTAACGTTTCAAAAAGCTGCATCCGCAACCGACACACGACGCCATTTAATTAATGACAAACATAATCTGTATTGATGAATGACAAGGTGTGTTATAACGAAAATCAAATTAATCAATTCAGTTGCTCATTTGCTGGCAAGTTTCTTTAATTTTTTTCTTTTGATTTTCGTTGTGCATTGTGTTTGTAAGGACGGATTTAATCCCTACAGATTTCTGGACCTGTTTTATTGCATTTTAATATACCGTCTGTTTATTCTATGTACATATAGTTGAGCGATGTCGGAGGCCATGATCACATGCACGCAAAAGGTTTGTCCATTCCGTTTGCTGCATTCTTTATTGTCGGTGAAATTGCCGGATCAGGAGTGTTGGCCCTCCCTAAAGCTATTGATAACTCAGGTAGGGAACGCATGCAATAAATATCGACTCAGAAAGTAACATCAATTAAATCTCGACATAATCCTTGTTAGGTAGGCATCAAAATAAACTTTTTCCTGTTCTAGGTTGGATCGGCCTCGTTTTGATTGTGGCATGCGCACTCCTATCATCATATACAGGGAGCATCCTTGGACAGGCCTGGCTTATTGTGCAGGAGAGGTACCCAGAGTATAAGCTTCATTGTCCGAATCCTTACCCAGTGCTCGGAGAAAAAACGTTCGGAAAGACAGGAAGGTCAGAATATTTAGATGTTTAGACTATAAATTTTCATTTCCATAAATTCTTAGCGAACACAATTTCTATTCAGTTCTTGCTACCAGGTTAATAAAATCAAAAGTAATACAAAGTAAATGAAATCAAAGGTAGTCCAAATAAATGAAATTGAAAGTAATATCAAAAATATACAATAGAAAGTTATCAAGTAATAATGTCAAATTATACGTAAATAAATCGAAAGTTCTAAGTACTACATGTAAATGAATAGTCTTACACTGTAAAAATGTTAGAAACTGGAGAACAGGCTTAAGGTATAAAGAATGGAATCGGGGGGACTAGCATTTCTTAAGATATTAAATGATATTTGCAATAACAATGCACCATGGATTAACGTTGCTCAGATACATTATAGGTTTAGAATTTTAGACCTTCGTGAATAAGAAATTGTTAGCTTATGGTTACCAAGCCATTTTGTTGAATCCGAGTAACTACATACATGCCAATATGAAAAGTATACTATATGTTTAGTGATTCAGTGAATATATATTTTTAGAATGAGTACTTTCAGTACTTTGATTGTAGAAATTTGGTCTGATTATTCGGTCTTCTTCTACCACAGGGAACGTTTTCTTAGAACTCTGAATACGTGACGTCATGATTACCGATCGAGCGTGCGATTTCTTTATTATAAATTTGCAAATGTGTGTGGATGAAGATATTTCAGTTTTAATCACGAGTACATCACGTTGTAAGTCTTCATGTTCAGTATTATATTTATATGGCAAGCCGTTTTACTATTTATTCGAAAAAGAGATATCTCTTTAACATTGAGAGACATCTCTTTAAGTTAAAGAGATATCTCGTTTAGAAAATGTAATAGAGATATCTCTTTAACTTTAAGGCGAAATTTGTTGGGTTTTTTAAATAGTTTTAAACTGTCCGTGATATGATGTTATACTCGGCTAAAAAGAGCGCGATAGCAACCTTTACCTCCCCGGCACTGATCCTCAGTATTTCAATTTATATGTGTCCTCTATTAAAATACATGTATATCACCATTAATTTTGCCCTGTAACCAATACTTTCATTTTAGTACTTTTGGCACGTTGATTGTAGATATGTGGTCTCTTTTTCCATCAATTTCACCCTGTTTGGAGTATCCACAGTTTTCCTGCTCTTAGCGTCGGAGAATGTCCATGACTTGATAAAGGACTGGACAGAAACGGACGTGTCTTTCTGTATCTGGCTAGTCATTTTAGCGGCGGTCATCTGTCCGCTTACGTGGTTTGGTACTCCGGCCGATTTCTGGTAAGGATAGCGCCATAAGATATTATATACCCCTCTCCCGATTCATATCCTCGCCTAACCAATGAATATTTATATATTTATATACACTTGTATATATATATATAGAGAGAGAGAGAGACAGACAGACAGACAGAGAGACAGGGTGTATGTCAGTTCATACATTTATGGACAAAGGTGGTTTCCATGTTACAAGTAAAAGATATTTCATCATGTATATTCTAACGGGGGGGGGGGGGGGGGGGGGGGGGGGGCAGTAGTGAGGTCAAAAGTCATGATGATCAACTTAGATGTATCGAAAAAAATCTCAAACTGCCGAGTTTTCTTTATATCGGCAGTCAAACTTTGAGTAAAATCTCAGGCTTAAGTCTAAGTTTTGCCTTACGTTTGTTTGGGTTTTTTTAGAATCCAGACAAGGTCTTGCATTGAAAAGACTTAGTTTGAATACTAGTTCTAAACATAAAACAACTCTATGTACGGTGTAATAATCACTCGAAACATATCTAGACCAGAAACTTTACGGCAGATCTATTCCTAAGAGCTTTTCAGTACTTTGATTGCTAGCATCTCATTAACAGGCCAGTTGCTGTGGGAGCAACAGTTGCTACAGCACTTGCGTGCGTTTTACTCATCATTAATGTTGCGATGGATAAGGGCACATACAACCCGGTTCTGCACTCACGGACAGAGTTTGAGCAATTTTTTATGGCCTTTGGGACGATTGTGTTCGCTTTCGGAGGTCACCCCGCGTTTCCTACTTTCCAAACAGACATGAGGAAACCCAGCGATTTCAAATGGGCAGTGCTAATGGGATATATAGGTTTGCAGATTTAATCAACATACACAGATATAGCTATGATTTTTACAATTTTTATTTCGATTGAAAGGATTAAACTATATATAATACTATAAAGCATAATGTTTTCATTCATGAATATACAAAACATGTATAAATCTCTGAGTGCTGTCATGTACAAATTCCCACATTTGTGGCAGTTGTGATGCTGATGTACCTGTTTGTGGTAGTTGTGATGTTGATGTACTTTTTTCTTGTAGTTGTGATGTTGATGTACCTGTTTGTGGTAGTTATGATGTTGATGTACCTGTTTGTGGTAGTTGTGATGTTGATGTACCTGTTTATGGTAGTTATGATGTTGATGTACTTATTTCTTGTAGTTGTGATGCTGATGTACCTGTTTGTGGTAGTTGTGATGTTGATGTACCTGTTTGTGGTAGTTATGATGTTGATGTACCTGTTTATGGTAGTTGTGATGTTGATGTACCTGTTTGTGGTAGTTGTGATGTTGATGTACCTGTTTGTGGTAGTTATGATGTTGATGTACTTTTTTCTTGTAGTTGTGATGTTGATGTACCTGTTTGTGGTAGTTATGATGTTGATGTACCTGTTTGTGGTAGTTGTGATGTTGATGTACCTGTTTATGGTAGTTATGATGTTGATGTACTTATTTCTTGTAGTTGTGATGCTGATGTACCTGTTTGTGGTAGTTGTGATGTTGATGTACCTGTTTGTGGTAGTTATGATGTTGATGTATCTGTTTATGGTAGTTGTGATGCTGATGTACCTGTTTGTGGTAGTTATGATGTTGATGTACCTGTTTGTGGTAGTTATGATGTTGATGTACCTGTTTGTGGTAGTTGTGATGTTGATGTACCTGTTTGTGGTAGTTGTGATGTTGATGTACCTGTTTGTGGTAGTTATGATGTTGATGTACTTATTTCTTGTAGTTGTGATGTTGATGTACCTGTTTGTGGTAGTTGTGATGTTGATGTACCTGTTTGTGGTAGTTATGATGTTGATGTACTTTTTTCTTGTAGTTGTGATGTTGATGTACCTGTTTGTGGTAGTTATGATGTTGATGTACCTGTTTGTGGTAGTTGTGATGTTGATGTACCTGTTTATGGTAGTTATGATGTTGATGTACTTATTTCTTGTAGTTGTGATGCTGATGTACCTGTTTGTGGTAGTTGTGATGTTGATGTACCTGTTTGTGGTAGTTATGATGTTGATGTATCTGTTTATGGTAGTTGTGATGCTGATGTACCTGTTTGTGGTAGTTATGATGTTGATGTACCTGTTTGTGGTAGTTATGATGTTGATGTACCTGTTTGTGGTAGTTGTGATGTTGATGTACCTGTTTGTGGTAGTTGTGATGTTGATGTACCTGTTTGTGGTAGTTATGATGTTGATGTACTTATTTCTTGTAGTTGTGATGTTGATGTACCTGTTTGTGGTAGTTGTGATGTTGATGTACCTGTTTGTGGTAGTTGTGATGTTGATGTACCTGTTTATGGTAGTTATGATGTTGATGTACTTATTTCTTGTAGTTGTGATGTTGATGTACCTGTTTGTGGTAGTTGTGATGCTGATGTACCTGTTTGTGGTAGTTGTGATGTTGATGTACTTATTTCTTGTAGTTGTGATGTTGATGTACCTGTTTGTGGTAGTTGTGATGTTGATGTACTTATTTCTTGTAGTTGTGATGCTGATGTACCTGCCTATAACCACCGTTTCATACTTTATTTACGGCAAGAATGTCAAAGACAATATTCTCCTGATGCCAAATGGCGGCGTTATCAATCAAATCGTGGAGGTGATGATCACGGTCCACTTAATACTGGGATTTCTTATAGTCATTAACCCGTTCTGTCAGGAGCTGGAGCACTACGCCCGGGTCCCAAAACGTAAGGGACAAAATTCTACAATGTCTAGAACTTTTTAGCTCACCTGAACCAAAGGCTGAAGGGAGCTTTTCTGATCAAAATTTGTCCGTTGTCTGTCGTCGTCGTAAACTTTTCACATTTTCGACTTCCTCTCAAGAACCGCTGGGCCAATTTCAATCAAACTTGCCACAAAGCATCCTTGGGTGATGGGCTTTCAAGTTTGTTCAAATGAAGGGCCATGTCCCTTTCAAAGGGGAGATAATCACAAAAATGCAAAAATAGGGTGGGGTCATTTTAAAATCTTCTCAAGAACTACTGGGCCAGAAAAGCTGAAATTTATATGAAAGCTTCCTGACATATTGCAGATTCAAGTTTGTTCAAATCATGGCCCCCGGGTGTTGGATGGGGCCACAATAGGTGATCAAAGTTTTGCATACAAATATATAAGGAACATCTTTAAAAAAAATCTTCTCAAGAACCACTGAGCCAGAAAAGCTTATATTTACATGAAAGCTTTCTGACATATTTCAGTTTGTTAAAATCATGGCCCCCAGGGGTAGGATGGGGTCACAAGGGGGATCAAAGTTTTGCATACATATATATAGGGAAAATCTTTAAATATGAACCAAGGTGACTCAGGTGAGCGATTTGGTCCTTGGGCCTCTTGTTGGTAATACTTTAGCATTCAAACCTCCAAATTATAAAAAAACAAAACCATGATATATATGAAACTATATTCATTTCCAGAATACTAGCAAAGGTATATTTATTCTTTCTCTCAAATATTGATTGTTTAGATGTTTTCCGCCATACTCAATAATTTTTCAGTTATCTGGTGGCGCTGTTTTTGTTGGTGGAAGAGAGAATCCAGATACAATTAATGTACCTGGGAAGAGACCACCGACCTTCCGAAAGTAAACTGGGAAATTTTCTCACTTACCGGCGCGAGCGGGAAATATTTTTTCCAAGATAGATCTAGTTTACCCCACCATCTCACCTTTTTCATCGACAAAAAACATGTAGGCCTTGTCCGTGTCGCAAACTGTCATAACGTCAAGAAGTGACGTATTTCGTAGTTATATAGGTAAACGATCGGCAGTATATTTTTGAACCGTACTAAGTAGAATAGAAATAAAGTACTTGTTTTTATTGATGATGCAGGATAACCTCTTCGGTCTCGAAATTTTTATATTTCAAAACAAAATTTCTCGACCTCGGAAGTTAGCTTGCAACATCTACGAAAACGCGATCTTTATTTCTTAAATAACATTACTTTAAAATATTCAAATTGTTTTAATCTTTGAAAGTTTTTATAATTGTAAAACTTAACGCTATATCAGATATCGGTATATGAATTTTGAGACTTGGTTTTTAAAGCTATTCATATACATGTAAAATATATATGTTTATGTGTAATATATCAAAAGATTTATAATTTCTTTGACCTTTCTCTTCAGATTTTACCTGGAAGCGTTGTGTATTTAGGTCAGTAGTCGTAGCCGCCATTCTTTTCGTGGCGGAATCAATTCCAACATTTGGCGCCATTTTATCCTTAGTAGGCGGTTCAACAGTGACGTTGTTAGCCTATATCTGTCCATCTCTATTCTACTTGAAACTGAAGTCAGTTCGTCAGGAAGATATAATGATTGTTAATGGAAACAGTAAGGAAGATGTCGCCCTTCAAGCGAAGGAAAAGTATGCATAATTCTAAATATATGTTTATTTTAAATAATCATGGAGGAAAAGTGTATACTTTTAATTGAATAGTTAAATTTAATTACGCGTGTCTGTAGTATTTTTACGTGTTCTCTAAGTTGTGTCATCCTCTGGGTATGTTGCTTTATTCATTCTTTACAAATCTATCTGTTAAACATGTTTAAACTGCTCTGTTTCAGTCCTGGTCTTCCTCTATGGGTGAAAGTGATGAACATCGAGATAATTCTGTTGGGGGCTGTGGCAGGTGTCGCCTCAACATACTCTGCCATTAAGTCCATCATTACCAGTGATTTCTCCAAACCTTGCTACATGCGAGAATGAACGTAGCATCAGTGCATAGACATCCACAGACATTTTAGTACCTCACATTTTTATCAGGTGATCAAATCAGGGCATACAAAGACAGAACAGATGTACAAGGCTTACTACTGTGATATTATACAATGAAGAGATTGTAGATGTATTACCGGTTCTTGTAAACATTAAACTATGATTTTATCAAAATGTTGTATGCAACTTCAGGAAAAATATATGCCAAGAGGAAAGGATTTTATAGAGTTCATCAGTCTAGTTGTCTATGGGATCTACGTTTGCAACTGCCGCCAAAACCGAGGAGAGGAACCATTCAAACATTGACTGGGTGGTGCTTGACGTCCGCTGTTCCTTTTCCTTCTTTGGGCAAGGACAGAACCCAGGACACTCCAAAGCTACCCCTCTACAAAAAAAAAAACCCAACCAAAATAACTCGCTCCTCAGCTACCCCTCTACAGAAAAATATTACACTCGTCAATAGAATAACTCGCTGCTTAACTACCCCTCTACAGAGAAATATTACACGCATCAGTAGAATAACTCGCTCCTCAACAACTCTTACACCCATCAATAAAATAACTCGCTCCTCAGCTACCCCTCTACAGAGAAATATTACATACATAGATAAAATAACTCGCTCCTCAGCTACCCCTCTACAGATAAAATATAACACATACATAAAATAACTCATTCTTTAGCTACCCCTCTACAGAAATATATAACACATGTCAATAAAATAACTCGCTTTTCAGCTACCCTCGCTCCTTAGCTACCTCGCTATCATAGAAAATTACAGCATAGAAATAACCTACTTTTATATAAACCAACAGCTGAGTACAACACAAATCAGTGTTTTTACTTTAACATTGTGCAAGAAGCCATTGACTGTTTCAATACATGAATGTCGGACTTACGCACACTCCAGTTGACAGCTATTGATGTACACTTTGTCGTCAGAGCCACACACGAGGGACTCCGGATAACCCTTACAGTCACAGCAAGGACATTCGTTATCACAGTCCACACTCACATCCCTATAAACAAATTACACAGTTATATCTTGAATGAGTCTCCGTTCCAATATCAAGGTCTGGAAATGCAGCTAGAATGTCCAAACACTCGCACCACTTCCGTTGTTAATTCATGCACAACGCCACATACCACAGTTTTGGGTCCACGCGTTTTGTTTTTGGGATGGGGTCCATCTCTTTAGAGAAGTGGGCAGGCATAGTCTACATCCAGGATGTACCGGTAGGCTATGCCTGTTCACTTCTCTAAAGAGAATAGGGTGGTGCGACCTTACAAGTTCTAAAACCCTATAAACTAATATAGAGTTCATGAATAAAGATTTACATGTTATAAAGAGCACTGCCATGGAACATGCACACATGTACATCATTGACTTACAAACATTTAGCGGTACAGCTGTTGGGATACGTCACGTTGTTGGTGCCGCAAACGGGGGACACCTCGGTACTGCAGGCACAGGGCTCTGTACAAGGACACGTTCCATTACATGCAACGGTAGCCGCCCTGTAAATAGTGTAATAGTTTATAATATATCAAATTGACGCATATCGATCTAGGACTAATTTACAACGAGTTTTTGTATGAAGAATAGGGGCGTAGTAATATAATGTGTCTCCTTACTCGCACGCCGCCTGGCATGCGTTGGTGTAATTATCTCCCTTGGTGCTACAGACGGGTGCTACAACATCAGAACAGTTGCAAGGCGTTGGGCAGGGACATTCTCCGGAACAAGCAATCGTCGCCGCCCTTAAACGATAGATACAACTGTTATACCTTAAACAATAGATACAACTGTTAAACCTTAAACAATAGATACAACTGTTAAACCTTAAACAATAGATACAACTGTTAAACCTTAAACAATAGATACAACTGTTATACCTTAAACAATAGATACAACTGTTAAACCTTAAACAATAGATACAACTGTTATACCTTAAACAATAGATACAACTGTTAAACCTTAAACAATAGATACAACTGTTATACCTTAAACAATATATACAACTGTTAAAAACTTTAAACAATAGATACAACTGTTAAACCTTAAACAATAGATACAACTGTTAAGCCTTAAACAATAGATACAACTGTTATACCTTAAACAATAGATACAACTGTTAAACCTTTTCGATGATGAAGGTGACTGTGTGTTCTTTGATCATAAAATGCTTGAAAGTACTAAAAGGCTAAGTAATATTGTGAGATATCTGAATTCGAGATATTAAAGTTTGACTTATGAAAAGGTCTTCATTCGTTAGTGCATATGGATCTGTTGAATCAAATCGTCATGGAGAAGGAGCAAACTTACTGACACTGTGCAAGACATGGGTTGGCGTACGTGATACCGTCTGTACCGCAAACAGGGTTGTATATTTTTGGACATGGACATTGTTTCGGACATGGACAACTCCCATTACATGCGATGTTTTCATTCCTGAAATTAGATTCCGAAGACGATAACAAACTTTTCACGGGTTCGAAACTCTTTCTTTACAAATGTTGCCCTCCGATGAACTGTATCACTACGCGAAGTAATGTGAATTAAATGTGACCTACAAGCACGTGGCGGTACAAGGGTTGATGAGGGTCTTGTTGTCAGTGGTACACACTGGGTCACTCTCAATGGGGCATTCACAGGGAGCAGGACAGGGGCAGGCTCCTTCACACTGGACCGTTGCACCGCTACCATCAAATATGACATTGAATTTACAGAATTAGAAGCAGAATATCTAGAAAGAATTCATTTAAAAAAAAAAATAAATGACAAAAAACTACATCTGCAAAACGATTGAGGAATGGTTACCCGCAGTTGGCCTGGCATTCTCCTCCGTAAGTGACGTCATCAGATCCACAGACAAGACCGGAACTTGGTGGACACGAGCAGCTAGCGGGTGTAGTTGAAGTAGTTGTTGGTACACATGGACATGGTCCAGTGCACGCCACGTTTGCAAAGCTGGAGATTGCAATATTTTAAGCTGTTAGAATGTTGGAAAAACATATCTGGTACTCCCATGCGACGGTCATCATCGTGGTAAATGATTTTGGGGTGGATTGAATTGAATACTTTTCCCTCCCTCCTCATCTCTCTCTCTCTCTCTCTCTCTCTCTCTCTCTCTCTCTCTCTCTCTCTTCCCCTCGTCCTCTTCCTTTTAACCCCCGCGCCCTTTTACCTTGTCTGTCCCTACAGAGATGTGGTAGAAGATGGGTATATGTTGATAATCGACAGAATTGTTCGCTATACCATTCAGTTATCAGTCTTGCTCCAGTGTGTCTCGACTTATGAATAAATTAAAGAGCGCGTATTTCCATAGATTGGTAGGGTAGCCATTTACTTAAGAGCTACGAGACTAGGCTGTTCGTCACAAACATCGTACAGTACGTACTGTAGGTGGTGGTGTTGACCACAATATGATCACCTATCATTATCTAAGTAGGGTTGAGGAAAAAGTCTTCTCACATTTCAAGTTACAACTAATAAAGATTCACAAACAAATCTGATGTATATTGCATTCATAGATGTATGCTATAAAATTAGCCCATTATGCTGCTATATATTAATTTGAACATTGAAATGACTCAAAAGATATCGTGGCCAAAATGACAAATGTTCAAGATTGTAATTGTCAAAGTTCAGATGGTAAGATTTTTGAGAGCTACAGACCTGCATTTAGCCCAGCAGGGGTTCCTGTAGGACTCCCCATTAGTTGTACACACTGGGTCCACTTCCTGTCCACAAGTACTGCACATGGAGTGAGGGTGACAAGGACACTGGTGGTTGCACGCCTCCCTAACACCTCTGTATAGCAATATAAATGGCGGGTAACATCAATTAGAAACGATGGGTCGTATTATACAAACGCACAGTATCGACCAAACTTTGTGGGATATCTTTGGTTGCTTTAGATTGTTTGTGACCTTATGGTAGTTCAAAAGTAAACGTTGTACATAGCGGGTAATGGACCAGCTGATTAATGCTTCATTGGGGAAATTTACACTGTAATTTAAAGAATCCATGAATGGATCGTAAGATGCATGGGCCTATATTTATGCAATTACTCCTCTTACACCGGAAGTTGGGGGCGCGCCGGATTGTCAATCCGTGATGGTCCGTAACAATCCGTTATCACCGTGTACAAACCGTATATGCATCCGGCATCGTCCGGGACCATCCGACGTGGTCAAGCCAATCCGAAAGAAAGAAATGTTTAATTTCCCCGGAAGAAAATCCTCCGTATTGATATGTGGAGATTCCATGTATCAACCGAGAGGTCCGTGTAGCCACCGAAGTATCCGCGTAAAGTAAAGTCCCCGCAGGGTCTTCCGTGTACGAAACTTTTCTGCTGAAAAACACGGAAGTCTACGGATTGTTCCCCGTAACTACACGGACAGTCACGATAAACGCTAGGGGAAAAGACCGTGATAATCCGTGAACATCCGGGTATCTCCGTGAAACAACCATGAAAGACCGGCAAAAACCGTGATCTTCCGTACGCTTCGTGATCACGCCGGCACCGACGGGTACTTTTTACGGGGACATACGGGTAGCTACCGTGCTTATCCGTAGGGAGAGAAGAAATAATGGATAAATCCTATTATGAACCACTTAAAAGTTTGACACCAGCTCAGGGAATCATGAATTTTTTTAATGAGTGTTTCAACTGAAGACCTTTTTTTCGCCCAAAATATTAATCTCGCTTTCGCAGATTCTCGCTCTCGATACTCTGCACGAGCACTCTGGCGAAAGCATAAACTGGAACCGCTGTTGAACTCGCTTCTCTCGTGTACAACGTTTGTGTGTAGCACCAATCAGCGGGGTACCACCTTCAGGAAAGTGAGACTGGACTGTAGTGCTCAACTGTTTTTAAAAAAAAATTATCCAAAAAGTGGGGGAAGGTTACAGTACCCGTAGCCTATCGACTAATTCCAATCAGTGCAGAAATAGCACCTCTTAAGAACCATCATTAATCGAAATAAAATGAAAATAACTACTTGAGACACTGTCTATGTATCAAGACAACTATTGTCTACAAGTATTGTCTACAACTATTATCTACAACTATTGTCTACAACTATTGTCTACAACTATTGTCTACAAGTATTGTCTACAACTATTGTCTACAAGAAACGAGATAAAGATAGTTTCACTCACAGGCAGTGGGCCATACATTGGCTGGAATACGTCACACCGTCAATTCCACACACAGGCCGGTAGTGTCTTCCGTGACACCACCACGAACAGACCCTTTTTCGTGGACGGTGCGCCACCTTCCTCCCGCTGTCCAACTTCTGAAGCATGGAACTGACTGCTTTCGACTTAGGTGACAGTGTGTTGTCATTGTCGTTTTCAGGTGATGGTTGGTGAAATTCGTCAACTGATTGAAAAACTTATTCAACTTAATTACGAAAGATTGATGGTATTGTGTATAAAATTAGAAAAATACCGGTGGCTGTTCGATGGATAAGTGATTTTAAAGCGTTGCCATGGTTACCGCCCTGTAATATACCTTTTCTAATGTAAACGACGGTGAATGTATAAAAAAAAATTCAACAAACGCTACCGAATCGACCCAAAACAGGGATGATTCTTAATCGTGCTAATTTGTTGTGATACGGAACCTCTGTTTGTTTTTTATTGCCAGAGACGACATGTGTACATAAGGTCATCGTCGGAAACCCACTGTCGGTCGCTCTACGTTTACCTACCGTTGGACACACCGCCAGTATTTTCGCTGGAAGATGTGTCTCGGCTTCTATATGCGATTGGTCGCTTTACCATTCCTTATTGCGATATTCGACCAATGAAAGAGCCCTTTATTTCCAGTCCTCGGGAGCATAGAAAAACATGCTTTCGAAGCCGTTTACTACTGCGTACGAGTCTATGTACAGGTCTACACGTTTGACAGGACTCGTAGTCTCACCACTTTTATCCATCATGCAGGAGCAATGTATTTTTTAAACAGACTTAATGGTATTTCATTGGTTTATATATGTATGTTAAACTTACTTGCGTATTAAGTACTGCCGTAATTTGTTCCAGTTGTGTTGTCGGCACAATTTGAGCCAGTAATTGTGACCTTCTTTACATACCTCTCTCGTGTAAACACTACTTACTAATGTCTCACCTACGCTAATTACAAAATGACATGTGAACGGGATTGTAAGACCATATTTTAATTCAAATTTGCATCTAATTTTTAAATTGTATCAGGCATGACTGATTTCGTTCACGTGCCATGAAGCAGTCATGATAATAAACATACCAGAGGCGGATCCAGGATTTCCGGAGGGGGGGGGGGGGGTGGCACGTGTGAAAGTGAAGTATTTAGTCAAACTAATCAGCCATTTTGGGTGCCAAGTCTGGAGTTTTCATCTATATATCTCAAACTTTCGCCAGAGGTCGTTTGCACACAAACCAACTCTGTGTGCGGAGACGCAGAAGACTTTGGGTAGTATGCTATATATCTTTGATAGTGGCACAACAAAACACACACACTTTCGTGGGCGCCGCCATTACAGCTGACAATTTGAACTCTGGGAATACTTACGGCGATTCCCATGGGTCCTAGTCTGGATCATCCCGACGTTTGTGTATACTCCGACTCCCCCACGTCGGGATGATCCAGACTACATTGGTCCTCAATAGGTCACGTGAGATCATGCATTTTGATGAGTTATGCGAAAATATCGGCGTTGTGTCCCACGGGAGGTAAACGGAGAGCGACCAACCGTGGGTTTCCGACGATGGTATAAGGTACAAGATTCCAATATTCCAGTTTCCCGTGGATGAGCAACAAGAAGAAAGAAGTGGGATAATCCATACGTACATGTATCATACAAGCATAAAACGAGAGAAAAACCTAATTGTATATTCAAAGATAAATGCATATAATTATAAGAAATATCTATAAGCAATATGAATATGATATGGAGTCGAATCGCTATCTATTCCACAGTAACGGCGGTATCGCGATGAGGTAACGGGCCTATTCAAGAGCGCGTTTGAAATGATATATTCTTAGTTTCACGAACAACAAGAACGTGTTTGCATGAAGGTATTTTAATACGTGTTTCCTCGACAACAGATATATCTCCGTGCACGTAGCATCGTAGGGAGAGAAGGGGGGGGGGGGGTCATTAGAGAAGATGACTTCACACTCGTCTAAAATTCTTGACAAGCAAATAAAAAATAATGATAAAATAAAATGAATAAATAAATAATAATAATTTTTAAAAAAGCAAATAAGAAAATTAAACGACAAACTTCAAAATCCTAATAATCGGGGCTGGGGGTCGCCCTTCACTACATATCAATCATTCGATAAAAATACTACTATATGTATATCAAAAGTGTAGGGGACTGCTAATTTATCTTACTCTGCATGCAAAAATCCTCCTTCCCGTTTTACGTGCCTGATCTATTGGAGTGTTCAAACCTTGACACGAGTGCCTGTCCGCCTGTAGATTTGTTCTCGAACTACAAGAACAAAACTCGGCAAGATGTTCGAGGTTTGAGAACTCGCTTGGTGCGCGTATATCAATATTGCAAGAATGTTTTCAGAGGCTTCCCTTCTGAATTGCGAATCTATTGATTACCAGTTTATGATTGCATAATAAGTTCGGCATATCACTAAGTATATCTTATTAAAATTGCATGCTTCTAACACCCTCCCCCCTTAAATTTAAAAAGCTATTTACCTAGAGTTGATGTCACGAATTTCGGACAAATTGCCAAGACAACCACAAGAAACCAAAGAGCGTCCACCGACATAATTTCTCTCACTCACGTGCACCTCTCTAGATTGTGCGAACTAGGAGCGACAGACAGGAAGACTGCATTTTCATAAGTCGTACTGACTTGTCCTTTCGTCCGGATGCGACTTTAACCAATCCATAAAACTAATATGCTGTCGTTTGCATGAAATAACCAAACAACTATTGTATAAATATTTTGCGTTAATACCGACGTGTGCATTGATAAAGCATAATGCATTATTATCCACGTAAACAAGTGAAGTCATATAAAGTACATGCATTAGTCAATGATGACAATGAATAGTTCGTTCAATTTGAAAAGTATATAGTTCAAATTTTAGAAGTTCATCTTGCAAAGGTCGGGGTGCGTCTTTCAACATTTTCTATCTTCTTTTCCTGGGCGGCTTCATACTTTGTACCAATGTTTCTCGTCTGCTCTCGAAGAAATATTCTTTATTGATCCAAATATCAATCTAGCGCTATGGATTTCAGGATGCGCTGGGACCCCCACCCCCCCCCAAAAAACCTACATAATACTATATATTGTTGAATTAAGTGGCAGTAGCTTAAACAAATAAATCGTACCAATTGAAACTACGATATACGGGTATTAATTGTATTTAATAGGTCAGACACGTAGAACGGGGTGGGGTGGGTGGGGGTATTTTTATGTGTAGATTATGCCTGTCCACTTCTCTAAGGAGAACAGTCCCATGGGCTATGATCTATAATACTTTTCTTGTTCTGCATCTACTGTTCATAAGCACTATAAACAAGAAATGTTCATTAAAAAACACAATGTCCATACACACTGACGTTTTCAATTGACCTGTGTGAATAGCCTTGACAGGTAACACGTACATGTAAGAACATTGTATGTAAACAATTTATTATAATGACATGTGTTTACAGAAATTCACAACATTTTACAAATTACATCAATAGATTAATTAACACCCGGCCCAAATGGATATATATGTCACTTTGAAGTGATGTACAATGTATGCAGGGCCGTAAATTAACTTTCAATTTGGAGGAGGCAGGAAATTAGGCGGGGGTCTGGGGGCCGCCCAGGCCCCCAGACGCTGAGCACATTTTGTGCACACTGAACACGTTTCGTGCAAAATCCTTGATTCTAGGGCCTTCTAAGATGTTACTTGACTAACTCATTCTAAAAGAAAGATTTGGAATGCTTTTTAAGGGAGGTATCATGTTCTTAGTTATTGGAAACAACATAAATTCTAATGAACTTTAAATTTTAATTTTTTTGGCTCAAAAGTTGGAGGAGGCAACTGCCTCCTCCGCCTCCATGTAATTTACGGCCCTGGTATGTATAACAATGTCTATATAATATAGATTGATTGCAGATTTCTCCGTTATATTTGCTGTCTGATTTTGTTGGAGTTGAATGTGAAATTTGCTGTCTGTCATGGATACAATGTAAATAATAATTAGATTTACAAAGACGGAATCATCTAAAATTATTTTGTGGTGCTCAGATACTTTTATCCCAGTGAAGAAATCCTTTCTTAAACTATTTTGTATAAATGTTACATCAAGCTCGTAGAAACAGGGGGCTGGGATGGACAGGGGCTTGGTCTGTCCCATTTTTTACAATTCACTTTTCCCGTTATTTTAACATACAAACCCCATATTTTCTATACATACAAAGTTCGATTGATTGTCCCTCCCCCTTTTCTTAAACTAGTAGTGAAAGGTAGTTTATGAGTGAAGTGCGGAATTGAAGAATAGGTGTAGTGACCCCCCCCCCCCCCCCTTCCTACGATTTAGTAGGATTTTGAGGTTTGGACAGAAGTGTCCAATTAAATTCATTATTTTTTAATGCTAGTGTGAAGTGAACTTCAGCTGTCCCCTTCCTTACTTAAAAAAAAATTATGCTATACGTGCCTGTATAGATAAGATAAGATAAGATAAGTTTATTCCAATTTTGGGCCCAGAGGGCATAACAGTAAGACATTTTATAAAGAAGGAAATTCAAAAAAGAAAGAAAGTTTACAACATTAACTACAGGTTACATAGACTGCAAACTGCATGTGGATGCAGCATATTGGGGAAACAAGTACATACATATATGAATTGCTAATCATGTGTATACACAAGTAAATGGACAGTATCAGTATTATACCAACATATGAATAATAAACTATAATGATTTTTGCAGTTTTAAAGCATCACTTCTTTTTCTGAAAGTTTGCACTAAATATTCACTCAATTTGACAATTACTGGTTTGTCTTCATTAATCATCAACCAAGTAAAGCTGTCCTTATTTGTTAGATAGATAAAAAAAAAATTGAGATTGTATATACCATTAAAAAAATATTTCTCTCTTCAACATAGAATGGACAATCAGTAAGGAAATGAAATTCATCTTCTACACAATTAAGGTTACATAATTCGCAAATTCTTTTGTTTCTTTCTAAAGAAATCTTCCGGCCAGAATTGGTTTTTGTAAATTCATATCTTCCTCATTCAATTCGAAGGTCATGTGCACTAATTCGAAATCTACATAGAGTTTTTCTTAATTCTAGGGATTCTAAAAATATATAACTTTCCATAGTAAAGTTTTCTTTATACGAAAAATATGTTGTAAGTTTTCCTGATTTCTGACCCACTTCACGTCGTTTTGACCAGTAAAGTAAAAATTGTTTCCGTACCTGATTCTTCATTTGTTTTTTGAAAAATGAGAATTTGAGATTTTTACAATTGGGTACCAAAATGCCCATTTTCCCCTTAAAATAACTAATGTTTTTGTACCAACAATTTATATTATATGAATTCAGATTGATATTCTCTGTATAAGCACTGTATAACAGGGATGATTCTGGGCAATTCTCAAGTCTATGCCAATATAGTAAAATACTTTGGATTATAGAGCAGAACATAGGATATCTACCCAATTCAGAGATTATTGCAATATTAGTACTTCTTTTACCGGCACCCAGTAGATGTTTACAAAACTTAATATTCAGCTTTTCTACCTCCCAATTTTTAAAGATATCATATAAATCTCTGTCTTTTTCCAGCATGCGTGCTGAAAGTGTTCCCCGTATCTCGCAGCCATACAAGGCGATGAGTTTTACCATATGGTCAAAAAGATGCAAAAATGTTTTAATTGGTGGATCGATAGATTTGATGTCTTTATAAGGTTTGAATATTTTTGTGTCCAACCCAAAATAATATATCCTTTTTTAAAAAAAATATTTCAAATATATATATATAAGCACCAATGTCAATCTTGTATAAATTTCCACTATATTGTCGATCCAAAATTTGAAAATAGTTGGAATTCATGAATGCTTGTAACCTAACGCTTATACCAATAAAAAATCATTTCAATCTGTGAAATATGACAAATTGTACATCAAAGTAGGACTCTCTCTCTCTCTCTCTCTCTCTCTCTCTCTCTCTTCAATCAATGAATATGTACATGCAAAGTGACAGTAAGTAATTATGATTACATACGAGACAATGAATTTTGAAAGCTGCACTAAGTACTGTATATTCCCTTTATAAAATGCTATTTTGGTCAACTATCTATTTTGAATTGCACATGTAATACCCAAATTTTTACCCAGCTGTATCTTTTTCGGTTATTACACATGTTTGTAAAATTGCAAACCCCTGAGCAGTCTTGTATTCAGTGCAGGAAAAATATTCGACTCTGATACATGTATCTCCCCTGATTAAAGACATCCTAATTGGCAAGGGTGAAGAGTGTCGCAGTCTGTATAATAGAATCACAACATATTGTAACTGTCGAAATACAAATGGAGTTTATCATTTTGTTTCGAACATTTATCAGAATAAAAAGCATCTAATAGTTTTATAAGTGCACATCTTCAGTCCCAGGCAAATAGCTTTCCACGTATTTTTGTATTCCATTCTATCAGTGTGTAATTGTATGGCAAATGATTTCTCCGCGTTTCCAGTCAATAGGATTGATGAATATGAGTTGCCGTGCCTATACTGAATTCCTAAACATCACAAAAATTCAAAGAAAGATACATTGCTGGATACAGTAAATGTTCTACCAAGCCCCTATCTTTGCTCCTCACGAAAATATTAACGGCTGTGCACGAAGGAGAAACTTCAATAGTACTGTGTCACAACATATGCCAAAAGTGGTGTAATTCAAATGTGGATTCTAAAAAATTCTAAAGATTTTTTTTAGTAAATTTGAAATCGAAAAACTTTTCTCAAATCAACATCAAAACATGACTTTTCAACACTTTAGACGACCACTCCTCACGATAACTTAAAGACTATACCTTTTGGTATCATAGACAGTTGCTTCTTCAACAAATATGGAATATCTAGTGATCAGTCATCCAAAAAATTACTTTACACCACCCCGATTACACGAACAGGTACCGGTACTCTGAAGTTGAAATAAAAGTTATGCTGGAGTTCCCCATTGACAATATCTTCGTGTTCTTTGGTGACCAGGTCTTCCAATAGTCTGTTGGAATTCCCATGGGCACGAATTGTGCTCCTTTGATGATCAGACCTGGAAGTTATAAAACTTTTTTGAGCACGTTTTCATACTCAAACTCGAACTTCGTGCTCTAAATTGTACTCATACTCAAAAGTGAAGGTTAGAAAACTTTCATAAAAATCATTCTCATTCTCAAATGGAGTACATGCTCAAGATGTTTCAAGAATAATTAAGAGCTTGTTCAGAGTTCCACTGAAAACAAACACGGCCGGAATTCCCATGGGCACGAATTGTGCTGTTTTTATATTCTTACAGAGCAGTTTATTAGAAAGCTTCTACACGAAAAGATAAAATATCTTGCTCTGGCCTTCAACTCGACTTTAGATATATCGAAGTTTTATCTATTAACAATATTCATTTTCATTCATATTTCGATTTAATATATCTCTGTGAACTCGAAATAAAAAAATACCACAGTGTCTTCCACATTTGCTTCCTACTTATATATTTTATTGAAAATGGATATTAAGAGCAGGAATGATTTCAGCTTCCCCGTCAACTTCCAATGTGTAGCAATATTCAGTTATCACCTGCATTTGTTGTTTATATCTTTCAATTGATTTGATATGCAGGAGTTTGTTTTACTGCATGATCAGTTTTTAAGTCGAGGCAGGCTAATGATAAACAAATTGATGTTACAGTGGTTTCATCAGTCTCGTTTAGTCAGTATTTTGCAAATTCAATGGTCGTTATAATGACCATTGGGTCAAATGCTGTCCGACGTGTTTCATACCATTCTTGGCACACAGATTTGACTACGGATTACTCCGTTTACCTGATCAAGATAAAAGCCTCACATCGGGTGTGACCGGTCAACAGGGGATGCTTACTCCTCCTAGGCACCCCATCTCTGGTATATCCAGGGGTCTGTGTTTGTCCAACCCTCTTTTGTATTCCTTATATAGGAATTATGAGATTGATCACTTAGTTATCTTCACCTTTCTTGTTATTGGTCACTAATTAGCGGGTTTTTGTTGTTGCCTTTTCGTTATTTCAGGGTGAAAGGTAGCAGGTCATTAATTAAGTTTTTATGGCTATTAAAATTATATTAGTGTTTCTTTTCTCTTATATGGTATTTTTTGCTCTTTCCGCCGCCAATAACCCTATGGTTTTATGAATTTGATCTAAGAACAAGCCAAAACACCATTATTTTCATATTTCACAGTAATTTTAATGATACAAACAGGAAATACAGAAATATTTAAGTTCTGACACAATACATTGTATTTCATTCACAGAAAATTTTTCACATAATTAAAAATCCAACTTTAAAGAAATCATTCACACAAGTGGAGTTAACAGAAAGCCAAAATCGAAGAAAAAAAAAATCTTTATGAAACTGGTTTACGGAACAGAAATCGGGTAAATAAAAAGCAAACTAATAAAGTTTACACGTTGGCAAGATTACAAATTAAGTAGGCTATACATTTATTCTTTTAATAAAAGGTATACATAATTCAGCAATTGTCCACAGGATGTTGTGTCAGATTTAAATACATTGCAATTTTTGTGGTGAAAGACATGGAAACAATTTAACAAACAAAGGAACATGTCATGTAACAAAAACTAAAAGCCATCCTCTCTCCACAATTCCCTGTTAAAGCACTGACTAAAGCTGGTGACTGCATGGCACTGGGGATCGGCTACCTAACAAAAGCTGTCTCTGTGATTAAATTAGGAGTCTGATGTCAAATTAGGAGCCTGTCTACTTCTTGCCAACGTATCTGACACAGCTTATTTGGAATATGAACACATTTGACTATGGAACATGTTAGTATTGAATAAACAGAAATTACTATTAATCACTTCTTAAGCACAACATGCGTAGCACAATGACAATAAAAAAGATCTCAAGTTCGCTGTCTTTTTCAAATCTGGGTATGGAAGAAGACTTCATAGATGAAAACTTGAAAACTTTTCTTAACAATTTCAGGTTCTTTCAAAGAACGCAAACAAAATGACCCAAACTCTGAGACTTCATAAAGCAGGAGACAATACAAATATGGTGGGACTGCTGAATGCTTAATAAGCTAAATGTAATTATATATACATAAACAAATCAGTAAAATAAAAAAAAAATCCCTTTATAAAAACTACTAAGCACTACATGCATATATTTGTTCTCAACCATGACAAAAAGAGATTCTGTGATTTTTTTTTTTAACACTTCTAGAAACAGGGGTCACATGAAATTGAGCATCAGTAACAAAATGGTATAACTCAAATATAATTCCTACGATACACTGTTAACGCGACAAACTAACAAAGCATTTCAATGAGACAACTTCAATTCAACTAAAATTATGCTCAGTCTGTTTTTTTCTCCATTTAATTGTTTGCACTACAGCAAGAATTTTTTTCCCAAAAATTGTTTAAACTAGCAAAAACAATGGCGTTGATTCAAAAGCAAACACAAAACATCTGAACAATGACATTATCCTAAAAACTTCAAAAGAAATATTCGTTTTCAGTATACAGGAATATTCCCTCCGAAAAGTTATATTGCATCATTGCACATCGAAAATTTGAGGGAAACGGACAGTACTGCACATTCATTACACTCTTCATAAAAAATCTCTGAGGATTGGAGAACTAATCTCATTGTGAATTGCCATAGGTGGATCATTGCAGATGGAGGTAAAATAATTTTCGTTAAAAAAAAAAAAAAAAAAAAAAAACACATCAGCATTCCTAAATTTACATAAGCACCTGTAAAAGAGAGATAAAAAAAATTAGAACAGAATTCAGACATCCGAAAGATTGAATTTCAACTTAGTGATGTGGAGTACATGAAAGCTAAGTCAGATTGATAATTTAAATGGAATTGATAGAACACATGTATATATCGCTGAATCATTCCTTTAGATCTCCATCAACACAGGAACAAGAAAAATTCAACATAACTTATACAGAGGACAAGGCTTTTACCTGGGAAAGACTAAGGTTTCTGATCTATTCATCCTCTGATTTTCCCTGAAAAATACAAAAAATTAATTTATAAAATCCATGAAGAACAGAAAATAGAGATGCATTATCTGTAATTCCTCATCCACATCTCCACCTGAAATCATAATTCTTAATTATTACCAGTTTGTTTGCATATTGAAATACCAGGGACATTTGTGAGAGGACTGAATGTCAAGATAAAATAAAAGGAAGGATTAATAAAACACTGCAACAGAAAGAGAATGTCACAAAAACCTGAAAACAAATATAAAACTTCTGGGTACTTTACACAACTTCTAATAATATCAAAGCATTTCAAGTTAATAGTCATCAAGTTGATTTTTTTAATAAAATGCTTACAAACCTTACTAAACTAACAATAACATTTTTAAACAATAAAGGAATCTAGTTTTAGTAGGATGGGGTTTATAGATGTTCTTTAGGACAGAATGATTTATAAACATTCATTTTTGGCATTAAGTATTTTATAACATAATCACATGACAAAAACTGACTAATCACAAGCTTTAAATATCAGATCAATAAAAACAAGTATTGACCTCATCAAAATCCTAAAATTGTATAATAAACATGAAAATATATATAAACATAATTAGAGTTGTTAGTCATCAAACATTGAGGCAAAACATATTGGATCAATTTTTACAAAACAATTCAACACCATTCAAAATTCTAATTAACAGAAACAACAAAACTGGATTTTTTGCATGAAAATTTTATTGAATCGAGAACAAAAGTCTGCAAGCTTACAGAAGAAAAAAAAACCAACCCCAAAACAACAAAAAACAAAACAAAACAAACAAACCAAAAACAAAACAAAGAGAAGTTGTACATAATGAAACACTGGATATCTGGAATCTGAAAATTCACACACGATTATGCTGCTGGTATCAAGACATTTTCCTGAGAACCAAATAAAACACAACACATGCTTTTAATACAGTAGTATTTTAGTGGAATAATATTAAATTAAATTTTAACACATCTATCATTATCATTGAACAAGAGGGGATATGGGTGAAGTCAAAATAAAGAGAAAGAGGGAGACATACCACATGTACATGTAATATTGTAGGTTTAAAAAAAAATCTACTACGTGAAACAACAGGATTGGGTGGTTTATGCCTACTTCAGCCTTCTTTTTAAAAGCTCCTCTCATTGTTCCATTATCAGTTCCTCTCGTAACCATTCCACACTGTGTGAGATTTGTTAGTACATGTGTAAAACTACCGGTGCAGAGTACTAAGTTCTTGGATCTGGAGTGCATAGCTTCTCGGAGCACCCCACAATGCAGTACACATCTAAAACACAGCCAACCATGCACTACTACCTTTGGTCTTCTGGGTGGACATTCCATTCTACCACAGCCAGTGTTCAGCACACTCTGCCATAGATTCATGTAGTGTACATACCATCTTCACTCAAAGCATGCTTGACATAATAGATTATATGCACACATTTATCAATCTATATACATCACGAATCGTGCCTGGTTATGCATATACTTATGCATGTATTATCAGGTCATTAGTCTGGCATGCTTATGGATCCAAATCACTTAGTTCTATGTTAAATCTGTGAAACATCCCCTTACAACAAAGAAGAGGATGTCATGCCTTTTCTTCACCAAATGTTAAATGTTGTCAGATTGTGTATGTAGACAATCTAGCTATATGTTATTTGTTTCAGATGCTTGATTAGTTGACACAATCCTGGACACACCCCTCATGCAGTGGTTACCTAATCATCAGCCATCTCACGCCTACGTCTCCTTCTCCTCTCGGCAGCACTCTCCACCTCAGTGGAATCGACTTCCTCCCTGGCCATCCTCTCCTCGCGGCGTCTACGGCGGCGTTCCTCCACACTGTCCTCTGATGGTTCTGCATCAGCAGTCTCTTTGGCCTCTCTCTCCCTCCGCCTTCTCCTCCTCCTGGCCTCCAGTGAGTCATCATCCTCATCTTCTACAACTGTTGGAGCTTCTTCCTTTGTCTCTGGTACTGGACTTGGCTCCTTTGGTTCTACCACTGGGGCAGGCTTCTTCTTACTAAAATCATCATCATCTTTACCAAGTTGTGCCCAGAAGTCTATTTCTTCTTCCTTCTCTTCTGTTTTGGCTTCCTCTTGGACTGACTCTGGTTCTTCTTCCTTCACTGGTTCTTCTTCTTTGACTGGTTCTTCTTCTTTAATTGGTTCTTCTTCTTTAACTGGTTCTTCTTCTTTGACAGGTTGTGATTCTTCCTTAACAGGTTCCTCAGTTTCAGTTTCTTTCACATCCTTTTAATGCATAATATCTTTTAATGAATACAGAAAAAACCAAAGATGTTTACTTCATGATGCACATTCGGATGCCAAACTATGTATTGTTCAACTTTCTCCCATCTTACATTAGACTGGGAAACCTGTCTTTTCTGCCTTTATTCTTAAAGGAAAATTACATCAATACAACAAAACTCATCTCCAGATTTAAGCAATGAAAAATATGCAATTTTTGCCCTTTTAATTTTCAGTACTTCCACTTGTATAAAATGCCAGATCAAATTGATAAGATGTCTACACACAGACACAGTGTCTACAAGAAAAACCACATCAAACTCTCTTTAACTATATGCCAGAACTAATGACAGAGACACCTAGCAGAAACACCATGCTACTTACATCTGACTCAAGGGAGACCACTGATTCCACTTTCCACCAATAATTAGTGGAATGATTGATTCATACTTAGTAACCAAAGATTTAGTACATACAACAACATGTACTCTTGATACTACATAAACACAAATAACAAACCATTCAAAATGTTTAGTACATGATTACTTAGGTTTAAGCAATTTCATACAGCACTCTACATGAGATTTAAACTTTTAATTTGTCAGTTTTATCAATTTTATTCTTAACCACAAACAAGACATTCCACACAATGACATCATCTTACAAAAGACTCATGTGATATCAGATAAAACTCTGTCCTCATCACTGAGTCAGCAGCAGTGTAGTGATGTTTCAGTTTGTATTGTGTATACAGTACATGTATTCTAACAAACATCACTTACATTTTCCTCTGTTATAACAAGTGGCTCAGTTTCCTGCCAACACACAAAAATTGCTAATCAAACATATAGTTCTTGCAAAGGCATTGATATGTATTATTAGACACCCCCCCCCCCCCCCCCCCCCAGTTATCTTGAAACTAGTTCTGAAATGTTACAACATTAACTTAATTGGTTGGCTTGCAAACATTTCCTTGAGCAGAATGGGATGTCCGTTACTGGAATAACTCATCATCTGTACCAAGAGCTATCTGTATCCCTGTGATAAATGTTGGTAAAATATTTAAGTTTGTATGCTCCGATAATGATTCACTAAATAGCAGCTGCTTGAGCACTTACATCAGATTTTTCCTCTGTTATAGCCTCCTGTAACAATCAAAGTTATAAGGAAAATGACTTTCAAATATAGGAGATGTTTGTGGTATTTCTTTTGACATAATTAAACTGAAAATTAAAATCATGTGCAGGAAATAATACTGTAATTAATTTTCACATCCCTTCTCTGAAATTAATTGCTTTAATATTTGCTTTCCATCAAGTCATTATAATCCTCTTGCAACTGTGTTAGAAACATAATGATGAGTCTGTTTGCAAGTGCGTGCATACACCCCCCCCCCTCCCCCCCCTGATATAAAATGCATTTTAAATTTGCTCAGTTGTATAGTACTTGTTCTACAGGTATATCCTACATCTTTTTAACTTTTTGTCCTATCAAAACACAAATCCAGACAGAAAAAAACTTTCTTCCACACTCAAGCGACTTACTTCAGCAGACTCCATGTCTTTTTGCTTTGTTTCCTAACAGTAAAACAGAAAGCATACATTGCATTCCGCCCAACTGAAATATTAACTGCAATAACTTTGCTAAACTGCAAAAACAGCAAGTTTTTAATTCTAAGCAGCAAATTTTCAAAATGATAACAGATTTCCAAACTCATGCCACTTACATCAATAGTTTGTTTTTCTTCCTCCTGTTTGGGTTCCTATCATAAAATTGTATCTTCAAACTCTAAAAGAAGCAGCTTGGCTTGACAAATCACTAATTTTAAAATTTAGAATTAAGTTAATTTTAATCTATGAAAGCGGCAACAAAAATCGATCAACACGACTTACATCATCATCCAAAACAACTGCTACCTTATCTGTCTCTTCATTGTCCTAAAATTTAGCAACCAACAATCATCATGCCACAGTGTGACAAAGCTATAGCAAATGACGATAACACAGAAAAGCCACAGAACAACTAGCTCACTTACATCAGTGGTCATGACAACAAGTGCCTCAGTATCTTGTTCGTTTTCCTAGCATACAAACAACACTAGGTTTATTTAAGCTTTTACAAGACCATGAACAGCAACATGCCACTTACTGGTACATGTATTACTAATCTAACAGTAACATAGTTTACATACATTTATACTGAATAGCATTTATCATGTATGTTTACAACATTTATATAATGTTGTGTAAATCAAAATTTTGCAAAGAGGAAAAACATGATTTCATTAGTTCAATTCACAGGCAACTGCATTGCTTGGGGTCAAATTTACTATTAGAATTCGACCTAAGTGACGCAATTGCCTGTGGTTCAATTATTTCAGTCTTAACATAATACTTCTTTCAAGATTATCATATTAAAAATCACAATCATATGAAGAAATATTCAGCAATTTGAACTTCCCTTTCCTAAAATCAGTTATTTTCTGTCAAGTCTTTTAAAACAGAGTTAGTAGAGAGATCATAGTAATGTATTTCATTTAAACAATATTTCACAATGTAAAACACAATAAGGATTAATAGGCAGCAGACTGACCTTATAGAAGCCTTCTCGTTAGTAATGCAATATGACACATTTGTGTGCATAAATTTGATATGATATGCATTTTAAATTTGCCCAGATGCGATAGCTTTTTAGTACTTGTTCTACAGGTATATCCTACATCTTTTTAACTTTTTGTCCTATCAAAACACAAATCCAGACAGAAAAAAACTTTCTTCCACACTCAAGCGACTTACTTCAGCAGACTCCATGTCTTTTTGCTTTGTTTCCTAACAGTAAAACAGAAAGCATACATTGCATTCCGCCCAACTGAAATATTAACTGCAATAACTTTGCTAAACTGCAAAAACAGCAAGTTTTTAATTCTAAGCAGCAAATTTTCAAAATGATAACAGATTTCCAAACTCATGCCACTTACATCAATAGTTTGTTTTTCTTCCTCCTGTTTGGGTTCCTATCATAAAATTGTATCTTCAAACTCTAAAAGAAGCAGCTTGGCTTGACAAATCACTAATTTTAAAATTTAGAATTAAGTTAATTTTAATCTATGAAAGCGGCAACAAAAATCGATCAACACGACTTACATCATCATCCAAAACAACTGCTACCTTATCTGTCTCTTCATTGTCCTAAAATTTAGCAACCAACAATCATCATGCCACAGTGTGACAAAGCTATAGCAAATGACGATAACACAGAAAAGCCACAGAACAACTAGCTCACTTACATCAGTGGTCATGACAACAAGTGCCTCAGTATCTTGTTCGTTTTCCTAGCATACAAACAACACTAGGTTTATTTAAGCTTTTACAAGACCATGAACAGCAACATGCCACTTACTGGTACATGTATTACTAATCTAACAGTAACATAGTTTACATACATTTATACTGAATAGCATTTATCATGTATGTTTACAACATTTATATAATGTTGTGTAAATCAAAATTTTGCAAAGAGGAAAAACATGATTTCATTAGTTCAATTCACAGGCAACTGCATTGCTTGGGGTCAAATTTACTATTAGAATTCGACCTAAGTGACGCAATTGCCTGTGGTTCAATTATTTCAGTCTTAACATAATACTTCTTTCAAGATTATCATATTAAAAATCACAATCATATGAAGAAATATTCAGCAATTTGAACTTCCCTTTCCTAAAATCAGTTATTTTCTGTCAAGTCTTTTAAAACAGAGTTAGTAGAGAGATCATAGTAATGTATTTCATTTAAACAATATTTCACAATGTAAAACACAATAAGGATTAATAGGCAGCAGACTGACCTTATAGAAGCCTTCTCGTTAGTAATGCAATATGACACATTTGTGTGCATAAATTTGATATGATATGCATTTTAAATTTGCCCAGATGCGATAGCTTTTTAGTACTTGTTCTACAGGTATATCCTACATCTTTTTAACTTTTTGTCCTATCAAAACACAAATCCAGACAGAAAAAAACTTTCTTCCACACTCAAGCAACTTACTTCAGCAGACTCCATGTCTTTTTGCTTTGTTTCCTAACAGTAAAACAGAAAGCATACATTGCATGCCGCCCAACTGAAATATTAACTGCAATAACTTTGCTAAACTGCAAAAACAGCAAGTTTTTAATTCTAAGCAGCAAATTTTCAAAATGATAACAGATTTCCAAACTCATGCCACTTACATCAATAGTTTGTTTTTCTTCCTCCTGTTTGGGTTCCTATCATAAAATTGTATCTTCAAACTTTAAAAGAAGCAGCTTGGCTTGACAAATCACTAATTTTAAAATTCAGAATTAAGTTAATTTTAATCTATGAAAGCGGCAACAAAAATCGATCAACACGACTTACATCATCATCCAAAACAACTGCTACCTTATCTGTCTCTTCATTGTCCTAAAATTTAGCAACCAACAATCATCATGCCACAGTGTGACAAAGCTATAGCAAATGACGATAACACAGAAAAGCCACAGAACAACTAGCTCACTTACATCAGTGGTCATGACAACAGGTGCCTCAGTATCTTGTTCGTTTTCCTAGCATACAAACAACACCAGGTATATTCAAGCTTTTACAAGACCATGAGCAGCAACATATTACTAATCTAACAGTAACTTAGTTAGGTTACATATATTTATACTGGACATCATTTATCATGTCTGTTTACAACATCTACTATAATAAAATTTTATGTAATTTGAGATTTGATTACAGGAAAACCTCACTTACTTCAATCTTAATGTCTGATTTCTCTTCCTACAATAAATCGGTGATCAATCACTTTTCAGTACAACTAAAATTAAACCCCTCATTAAAATAATGCCAAACTATTTCTAGCCATTCCTTTGAGACAAGGAACCACACATACCATGCAACTTACAGATGGAGCCTCTCTGGCTGATTGGTCCGTTTCCTAGCAACAGTTGACATAACACATAAATCAAAACTGCTCTATGCTACTAAAAATACCACACCACTCAATGAAATCAATTTCAAGTTAGAACTGTTGAATATAAATCATTTTAAAAACAACTTGACCAAAACAAATCCACTTACATCTGCCTCAGACTTTTCTGCCTCTTTTTCCTGCCAACAAATGCATGAGCAAAGTGAAAAGTTGGAGAAAACCCCACAAACAACTATTTAATCCCCATGACAAAGTTATAACACATCATGAAGATGTGCAGACAGAAAGATTTCCAAGAATCACTGAACTACTAACAGATCTGTATTGACTGTTTTACGAAAACACATTTTTTTGTAGGGTGCCTGTATTTTGTGCAATGCTGAATATGAATGACAGCATAACACAACTTTTGAATATTCATACTTGTATTTGATTTTTTCAATACAGGAAAATATTACCTGTGGGTCCTCTGCCTCTTTATCCAATGGTTTCTCCTGTTTGGAAATCAAATACAAAATCAAACATCTCAAAGCAAATGTTGTTGCTGGATTCTTTAAAGCAATCATATTGTAAAAAAAAGATTTTCCAAAACTTTTTTTCTTTGAAGATCATGCTGTTAGTGCAAAAATTCTGTCTCCTGTGAAACTATCTGTATGGCTGTATGTCTTGCATTCCTGGTATGTGACTTGAATATCATGAAATTTGGAGTTAGATAATACAACTCTGGTTAGGTTTTTAGGATAACACACCATGCTATATTGAGGATGGTCTTCTCCGATAAATCATGGTGACTCCATTTGAGAATAAAGATGTCATCATAGCAAATGTTCTTCGAAGTACGTGAACAATATTTCCTCATGGATCATAACTTCACACCATGCATATAACCTAGATGAACTCTACTGCCTTAAAACCATGCTGACATAGGAATTGATATTTTTCAGGGTCAGTTTTACTATTCAGACAGTGCACAGAGTGGGAGGGGTCTCTTCACACCAACATGCCATAGTTCTTCCAGTGTACACAGTGGGTGGGACCTCTTCACACCATGCTTTTCTCTGTTAATGGAGGAAATGGATCATTGCTTTTCCACTATGTGAATAAGAGTGTATTGTTCAAAACCACTACTGTGTATGGCACTGGGATATCACACTGCCCATGCCTGCTGTACCTCCTCCTTGCTAGTTTCCTCATTTCCTTCTTTCACCTCTTCCAATGCTGTCTCTTCAGCACCCTCTATTGGTGATCCTGCTTCAAGCTCTGACTTTTCAACTTCCACTTTTTCCTCTGATGGTGCAGTCTCTTTTTCACTTGCCTCCTGATCTGCTTTTTCCTCTGTTTTTGAATCCTCCTCTGTTTTCTTTGCTTCTTCAGCAGCAACATCCTCAATCAAAATGGCCTTCTCCTATAGTTTAGTATTTATCATACACTGTTATCCATTTCATTCTTGTTACAGAACTTGGTATGTCATATTCTCCTGTTTAATGCCATGTAAGGCAATAATGTGTATCAATGTGATTTCATCTTACTTTGTCTTTCAGTTTGAATGACATTTTAAGTCCTTTAATCAAGAATATTTGACATGTTAGTAAAATGCACAAACTTCTAACTATTGTAAATGACAAAATACTTAATACTGTTATACATAAACTCTTGACAAAATGTGTCATAATCACAGCATCTCTTCCATTATCAATAAGTTCAATGCTGCACTGTGCTGTTCTGATTAATCGATTTCATCAATCTTACTTCACTTACCCTTGAAAATCGATTAATTGATCTGACAGTAAATCTTGTGATCGATCTTGAAATTAATAAATTTCAGAAAACTGCATTCAAAGTAAACAATTGTTTGATTGGTCTTCCCCTAGCACAATTGTTCAATCAGAATAATTTTATTTTAACGACAATGGCAAATATGTTTAGTAATATCTGCAATGAAATTGATTTGTTCTCGTATTTCTCTGCATTTAAATTCAGGTGTTATCTTGAATAAATTCAACATCAATACATTGCTTAATCAATCATATCAATGTAATGATCGATCACAAACTTTGAATCAATTCACAACACTACAAATGCAGTATTCAGAAAAACTTAAAACAGTTTGACACTGTATTAGCCGCCAAGACCACATTACACATCTTACGATTTTCGCGGAAAATTATTTGAGTGGATTCTTTTGTTTATAATAATTAAAGGTATGCAAAAATAGGACAGTTTCGCAGATGTAAAGCGATTCATTTGAAGTCTCTACGGTAAAACTGTGAACCTCCAGATAATTCTCATGTACATGGAAGAGATGACTTGGAACACTATATATATAACATGCTCATGCTCTTATACCTCAGAATCTTTCTCTCTCTCATCCTGTATTAACAATATATATTCCAACCATTAACCTTAGATTAATAAACAATCATAACATCTTAATGTTTCCAACAACACAGTTAATATGAACACAGAATAAATGGGATGAACCTGTTTTAATACTGTAAAATATATTTTTAGTAAAATCGAGTCATTTCTTTTCATGTGTGCATATTCAATTACCGTACAGTAGAGTTTTTCAGAAATTGCACGAATGAAACCAAGCTCTGGTTCAATGACTATGCACACAGTAATACAAGAATGACCCCTGAACTTTGAACTTCATGCCCATGCTGATGTATACCTCATCTTTCTTTTCTTCTTCTACCTGATAGATGTGAGACCAAGTAATTTAAATAAATCTATGTGTAAACTTCAGACAAATAATATCCTCATATCTCAAATCAAATGGCAAATCTCAAAGCAAATAATCAAACTGTAGGATATCAAAAAATCTAAGTGTAAACTTCAAGCAAATAATATCCACATCTCAAAACATATGGCAAATCTGAAATCAAATAATGAAACTGTAGGATATCAATTTGAAGCGAAACACATCCTATCACTGTTGCTTAACCCTTTCACTATAAAAGATATATAACAGCATACCCCTGTCACTATAACAAATACAAAATAACATACCCCTGTCACTATAACAAATACAAAATAACATACCCCTGTCACTATAACAAATACAAAATAGTTACTCAACAAATGCAAGGCAGCTTACCCCTGTCACTGTAACAGATGCTTGGGAAACTTCCTTTGGTGGAGCAAGTTTAAGAAATTCGTACAATGTATTATCTTCAATGGCTTCTGAATATGCATCAAAATCCTGCAATTATAAAATTCAATACAATCAATAATTTAAAATAGTATACAACACATAGAGTATACCATTTAGGTTTATCCTGCTGCCCAATTCCATTCAGATTTTAATAAAATATTGTATGAATTAAAAATTCCATAAAATTTGGAAAAAAAATAAATTTGCCAGAGATGAGAAAATCTCTACATAAAGCATGTCAACATAGTAGACAGAGACAGGTGGACAAGGTGATTCCAATATCTTGGCCTTGGGATATTAAAGACCTTGAGACTCCATACTTCATTTGCAGAGGGTATACAGCGTCCCCCCCCCCTTATATAACTGGTACTGATAAACAGTACCATTCCCAATACCAAAAAAAAAAACCCAGTTGATTTTTCCCAATTTTGAGACTAAAAATTCCCAATTCACTTGCTGAAAACTAGACCGCTGACATCGTAATTTACTTAGTCTGAAACGTTGTACGAGTTAACTAAAATGTTCACTTCCGGTATCAAATCAAAAGTACAGATCATGGCAGTGTGCGTGTTGTAGAGCTACGATGATTCTAGAACGAGCCTACGACGATTCCGGATGTCTCACAACAGCATATATTACCATAAAAATTGATCTGTTCTTTATTTTCTTTCTTTTAATTGAAATCATTTGCCGATACATTGGTAGAAAATTCCCAATTTGTTCGATTTTGATGTTATTTTCCCCAATTGAATGGGTATCGGTACACGTACCAGTGGGTAGAAAAAAAACGCTGGTATAAATATATTCCGTGTCAGATCATTCTGTCATACTCATTATACTATGAGAGTGTAGCGGTCAGCCGGGTTCGATCGCCGGTAGCCAGTTAGCTCAGTTGGTAGAGCACCTGACTAGAGAAAATTCAGGGGCCCCCCCCCCCCCCGAGTTCAAATCCAGGTCTGGTCCGTTGCATTTTCTCCCTTCCTATTACATTTGGTGCCGTAGACCAGCCCCTGGAACTGACAGGTGAAAATGCCTGCCAGGGGATAAAGATCCTGGGTTGATGTCTTCAGGGTGTGACGATATTTAAGGAGGGAGGAGTGTAGTGGTCAACCGGGTTTGATCGCCAGTGGCCAGTTAGCTCAGTTGGTAGAGCACCTGACTAGAGAAAATTCAGGGGGCCCGGGTTCGAATCCCGGTCTGGTCCGTTGCATTTTCTCCCTTCCTGTTACAAGTGAATATCTTTTATTACAGCTTACCCCACAGTAATCCTCATTGCTGAAAACTTGAGGAGGGAGAGGTGTTTTGCCTTCTTGACTGGGCTTACTGTTGGCCCTCATGAACTTCTTTTCCTCTTCATTCGCAGGATCCGAGATATCTACTTGTTCAAACTCTATTTTTAAACTTTCTAATGTTGCCAGTAATTCACGCTGCTTTTTCTTGATCTGTAATTAAAAATGAAAACACTGATACATGAATAGTTTTTTATTCCCCAGAAGGACATAACAGTAAAGAATTCTTCTGAAAAAATATGTGTTGTCTTCTTGGTGGCTAAACAAATACAAATAGTCATAGGTGATTAGTGTTCACATGATCTGCATTAAAGAATTGTACCTATAAATATAATAGAAACCCAGTATGGGAAGGGAAGTCATGTAAATCTACAAAACTTCTATGTTGTCATCTTCTCATCATTTTATCAATACTGTATGATAAACAACATTATAATGGAGTGATTATCTAATAGGGGATTTTAGCATTTATATCCAAGTAAACTTTTGTATAATATTTAAAGCACACTTCAGTAAAACTTAATTTTCAAACTGTAACATTTCGTTGGATTTATCAGATATGAACAAGTTGTAAATACTGTGCAACCAGTCTTGCTATCATTCAGTTATATCCCTGTGTGCTGTTCTGGTGAATTAGAAAAATTACCATGGATGAATATTGCCACACAGTGAAACACTATAATCACTTCCTTTTCTATTCATCAATGCAAATAGATAGCAATGCTAGTGCTACCCTATACTACCCAATACAAATATAAACATTTAAATGGCAGCATATTGAATTTTGCAAATCACATTAATTAGTATCTACAAACAAAATATTCATAAACTAGTCAAAGACTTTAAATGTTTCCTTAAAAGGTGGGTGTGGCAATTCGAAATGTCAAATTTTGTAAACAAAGCAGAACACTTACATCAGTACTGCTAGAAATGTTCGTAATAAACACTTTGATCACCATTTTGCTAAAAATCTGGAAAGGAAATAACGAAATTTGCGTTTTACTGGTTATATGCAGTCTTGCATACAGTAAACAATTCCAGATGTCTAAGATATTCTCTGGATTAGCAGGATACTGTAGTTCGATATCCTTTCCGGGTCAGATTTCACTCACATATTGCAACGTCATCTGACTTCCGGTGCACAAATTCTGTGACGTCGATTAAATTCCACACATCCGTTTTTCTTGTTGCTGGGCAGGTAAACAAATGTTACACCGGTTCAAGCATATTTTCTTACCATGTCGTAAAGCAGACACATGCTCATGAACGATGTTTCGGATTTGAATGACAGAACACCTGTTCAACATTCTGAATGGTAACATACATGTTTTAGAAGTACATTTATTCTGCAAAAATAGGTTTATTTCACAACTTATGAGAACTTCAGCAATTTGAATTTAGTTTATTTACAAATTTAAATTTTCAGTGCAGTTCACAGTGATACAATTGTTCTGATTTTCAGTTTCATTTATCTATAGACATTGTTATTATTATCTCAGTAGGTTTGTTGCAGAAAATATCACTCTTTGTTGTTATCATGATAAAATTAGGGGATATATTCTAACTTCTAAGGACATTTGATTGACATACTTTATTACATTTATTAATTTACATACTTGATTAAGTTTATCATTCTGTTTCTGCCTTGTAATGGCCACACTGAAGCGGGTAATCATTCTTGGCAAAGGGGGGGGGGGTATTTATGTGAAAACTAGTAAAATGTTAGAATCTGTAAGTCCTTCAAAATTGGCATTGGAACTCCTGCGGTTTGAAGGCAATTCTTCATATCAATGCATTTCATTCCCAGATGGTACACAGGAAGATTGATAATTTGCAATTTGAACTAGTGTACAATGGCTTTAGTTGGAAGGCAAGATGGTGAAACTTACTAATTCTAGGCAGTGATGGAGTCTTCATTATTAAAGATTTTATAAAGAATGGTTAGCCTGACATTTGTATGATATTGGTCTATTTTTGGATTCCAATCGAGATGTCCTGTCATGCTATAATATATATCCATACTTTATAAATGTGTTAACTCTCTACATACATGTATGTAGAATTTTATTTCTCATGAATATCGTATTCTTATTAACCATTGGATTATAAATCAAAAGGGTGGTGAATCTGAACCACATTTATGTCCATCTGTTTCTATGACACACATTCACTGACATTTAAAAGGTATAAATAGCATCAGCTTATCACAGTCTTCATGAAAACTCAGTGGTCTGAAGACCGAGACCAGTGAATTTTAAGGTTGGGTTAGTGAAAATCAAAAATCAAGAAGTCCGATGGGCTTTTAGACTTTTTGTAAGTCATATTAAATATAATGTGAGATTTAGAAAGAACGCTAACTATACTTGTAATTGTCAAGGTAACTTGTACGTAAATCGCGTGAATATTCAACAAACAACTTGTTGATTAAAGGACAAAAATGGCGGCATTGTGTATCACAATACACCTGTGACTGTCCATCGGATTGTCCAATTAAAATGAACTTCGTCAGTTGCAGTTATTTCTGATTTTATGCAATTTCGTATTCAATATTCAATCGTTTACATTTGATGTTGTAGATAAGAGTACTTCCTAAGGTGGACTCAGGCTATTTTCATGTTTGTGAAAAATAAGTGAATTTCTAGTCTTGTTTTCATTTGAAGATATATATATAGAGAGAAAATATCGTTTATCATAATATGGTGTTGTTTTTCTGATATTCTGGTATCTGGTATTAATTAGGGTGGATATGAGTAATAATCATATTTGGTAGAGTTTGAGAAAACTAATTGTACAATCCATAATGTATTTGATAAACATGTACAGTACTATGAAAATTTGGGGGGGGGGGGGCAGTAAATTTCACTGTGGTCCAGTGAATTCAGACAGTTCACTGTTCCTACTGGCCAGCACATTTTAAATGTTTTTGTGAAGACTGTTATCATAATCTTGGACAACTATGGTGATAAGAAATAATAATTAATTTTGTATTGGACATCTTGGATTAGTGTGGAATGCTACTTACATGTTTGATGGCTTGTGAGTTGGAGTGATTTTCACAGGGACTGAGGAACATGAATAAGCAAGCTCTTATAGGAGTAGCTTTTAGATCACCTCACTAGATTTACTTAATTGAAACTTTAAGGCATTTGTGTATATAGCTCCTTGTTCAGTTTATGTAACAAATGATATATCAAATAATGTAAATTGATTTACATAAAACATGCACTAATTTCTTGTTTGTTTTTTTGCTTTGTCAGAACAAAATTATGTTTGCTGATTGAATAGAAGAGGAGAAGATGTCAGACTATGAATACAGTGATTCCTTCATCAGTGATGATGATGATGCTCCAAGAGCAACCAAAAGTACGGGTGGAAGGAACTTCCGAAAATACAAACCAGGTAAATACACATACACAAGGCAGGTCATTACACGTACATAGTGTTGGTACAGGCAAGGTAAATATATATATATATATATCACACGTGCAATCCAGGTAAAAGTACATATACATGGCAAAATCATATATGTGGCTTGCACATGTCAGGTAATGGCACATTCATCTGTTTGACATGGAGTCTTTACATGCTAGATAAACACTCATCGACCTGGCAGGAACAGACCACTGGCAATTATATCGCTTGGGTTCGAATTTACTATTAAAAGAGTACTTTTTTAAAAATAGTAAATTCCAACCCAGGCGATATAATTGCTTGTGGTCTGTTCCTGCCAGGTCGATACTGTACGTGTCAGATACATACATGTTAGAATCTTCATAATTGCTCAGAAAACATTGACTTGATGAATTTCAAAGAATGTCACAATAGCCAACATATCATTTAATTCAGTCAACTGCTGCAAGCATAATGTAGTATGTATTTCTGTATACATATTAATGAGTCTATGTGCACCTCCTTTTAAGTAAACACTAAAAGAAATGCAACATTGGAAGGACTTAAATGATGTGTTGGCTAATATCCCTGGTTCAGAGTGATCACTGTGATCTTAAAATGATTTTAGTTAGAAAGTCATTTAGTGACTGGGTGCAGGATGATATAATCAGTACATTTTATACCTAAATGAAGAAAACAAGAAAGATAACTCCTGTTACATGTATGGGATTTATTGAGTAATATTGGCTGCTGGAAATGTTGGAATTTATGGTGGATGAGGAAAATTTACTAAAATAAAAGTGCCAAAATTTTCATTTATGTAAATGATACACTTGTTGTATGAAATTGCACCAAAAAATAAAGTGCTATCTTTCCTCAGAAAAAACACTCCGGATGCCAAAATTACATGATATATGGTATATGTGAACATCATAAGCCTATCACTATCTTTGATTTCACTACAAATTGGTCTGAGTGGGTTAAGATATACAGTCAAACCTTGTTGTCTCGAACTCGATGGGACTGAGAAAAAACTTTGATGTATCCAAGGATTGGAGATATCGAGGGTAAAATACTTAAAGAATAAGTGGTTGGGACTTCTGAATCACTTTGACGTATCCATGGTATTCGAAATATCGTTGTTCGAGATACTGAAGTTCAACACTACATGTACATACATTGTGTATGTACATACATGTAGTTCATAGATAGTGGTATGCATGAAGGCTAGTGCAAAAGTGTTTAGATTAGTGCTAGAATAAGTGTGTTAATGCAGTATTATAGAGAGGGTGATGCAGGTCAAGGTTAGGTAGCTCTCAGGTTTGAATACATATGTGATATTGGAAATGCACTTTATAGTTATATACATGAGCAACTCGTTCTCTGTAATGTTCACCCTATAAGCCAGCTAAATCTTAGATAATTATAAATGATAAAGTTGTCATACTGTACTTCTTGTACACCCACCCACCCAGTAAATTCAACATTACAATCTGACAAGGTAATGAAAGAGAGCAAAGGTAAGAATTAAAATTTCTATTTCATGGCAATGAAGTTTCATAGTTGAGGAAAGAATTGCATACTTTTTGGATCTTTATTTTGTGATTGTAGAATTGGTATAGATATAACTGCACCAAGAAAAAAAAAATTACCCCCTCCCCTCTTGTGAAAAAGTGACTATAGAGTTATCATGGTACTTTTCACTCCTTTAGAATTGATTTTGCTAGTTTGGTCTTCTTCATAAAGGAAGTTTTACATGGGGCAAATACTTTAAACACAGAAATATTCATGTACGATAATTATTTACAATAAAAGGGAAAATTTGCAATATTAACCTCTACATGTTTATATGTCCTATGGATGGTTATTATGATATTTATGTTTTCATGTATTCTTCAATTTTTGTAAATTCACCCCCTGTGACTATAAGGTTTGATATACAAAAATCTAAAGTCTTTACCTTTCTCATATTAGTATTACAACAGTATTATGATATCATAAATGCATAAAATTCAAATTAGTAAAATGCTCTAGAGCAATATATGAAATGGGGCAAAATGCTCTAGGGCAATATTTGCATGAGACAAAATGGCTTTGGGTAATATATAATAGGGCTAGATGGTTTAGAGCAATGTAAGATGGGGCAAAATTGTCTAGGGTAATGTAAGAGGCCAGAAAGCTCAGCCACACTTGTTCTTAGAAGACTTCTGAGTTTGGGATGTGGGGAGTACTAGTCATGTTTATTGAATTTATAATTTTTTGAGAAGACAATTTGTCCTATATATTTCTATTCAAAAATTGAACCCCTTTTGTGGCCAATCTTGGGGGTTATGATTTGAACAAACCTGAAATCTACACTACATGGTGGTTTTTGAGAACACCCTATCCCATTTTCACTAATTGCTGAGTATTTCCTTTTACCTAGAGATACTTTGTGCAAAGTTTGGTCAAAATTGGCCAAGTGGTTCTGGAGAAGAAGTTGAAAATGTGAGAGGTTCTATAATCATGATGACAATGACAGGTGCTTGTCAAATTTTGACCAGAAAAGCTCACTAAAAATGGGTCAATCATTTTCCAATGCATGAGAACACAGGATGGAAATTTTTCATTAAAATTACCTGTATATAGTATGCAAAATACAGAACAATGAAACCAACAAGATGCACAGTCTGTGTACATGGGGTGGGGTGGGTGGGTGGTGTTTACATTTCATATCACACAGGGACACATAAAGTGATTCTGAATCAGTTATGAATTTGCATGTTAACCAATATATGCACTCTACAATTCATTCAATTAGGTTAACCTATTTTGAAATGAATTTAAGATATGAACCTGTCTGCTATTCATTTGATAAATCTATATCATATGTAGATTTGAAGAGAGATCAAATTAATAGCTGGCATCTTTCTGAGTGGGTAACTATTTTAAAAAATTATATCTAGTGAATTAAAAAGGCTTATCATAAAAAAAAAAAATACCTACAGTTATTTAAAGGAAAAAAGCTTTCTTGTTGAAAGATATCAATCTTTAAGCATTTATTGCTAACTTTTATTCTCATACATAACTTGTATAGTGGAAATTAAATAGATTTGATTGTCTGAATTCATGGCTTTTCAAATTTTGGACTCTGAAGACATCCATCATTTGTATGTGCTTCCATCCAAGGGCATCCACACCGACCTGAAACCAAATTTTGACGTGTCATCACCAATGTTAGCACTGCCAATTATTGACTTTATTGTAAAAAGGCAATGTTGATAGTATGTGATAAGTAAAGGGGGCAATTAAACCACAAATCTCCAACAAGCTTTAAATCCATTAACCTGCAGACTGACACCTAATCCTAACCAATTACCCATGTTTTTGGTCAATTTAAAGTGCCGATTGTCTTGTTTGTTGACGGTAACAGGAAGGTACAATGATTGCACTGGGGCATTCAGCATTTCACCGAGACCTGTGCACAGCTTTCTTAAGACAATGTGAAATCAAATCTTTATCAGTGTTTTCAACTTAAGATATGTATCGAGAACATTGGTGGTTTTTCACATTTAGTTGATCATTACATACAGTTTGAAACAACATGTAAACCGTGGTTGCAAGTATATATATAGACGTATATATTGTTGTGGATTATGAATATATGTGTTAATGAAAATGACATAATTACATTTATGTGTGCAATCATGACAGAATGACATTTCGATTTCCGTACAGGAATTTTAACATTGTAGTGAAAATTCTCACATACCAAAACTGAGGTAGCAAATGTGTATTAGGATCATTATGGATGAAACAAAGGGATTATAATAATTTGCATCAAACTCTAGAAATGTCAGTAGTAATATCAAGAAGAGTAGTTTTGCCACACAGTAAGTATTGGGGGTAGGAATGATACCAGGATTAGCTTATGTAACTACAGTGTAACATCCGTTACGGTATGTGTGAATTACAATGTAATGAATCAGATAATTGTAATATTTAATCATTTTACAGATTTATTTTACAGTAGCTGTATAGAGATTTAGGGAACTTTATCAAATAAATTTGTTTTAAAATTATACACTTTTTGCATTGAATTCCCAGACTCTCAGATATTTTGTACACGATTTCTGGTTGTCTCAGTTTTAATTATGTTAATATAGTATTGTACATTGTTACATTGTACAACATTTATTTCTACACTGACAAGGAAGACTCTCGATCCCCTCTATTCATATATATGTTATGTGGATTATTTCAGAAATAAATTTCGGTTTTGAAAATACATGAGGGCATTTTACACCAGTACACTTCAAGAAGCGCTGCTGTTCATACCCTCATGTATTTTCAAAAATGAAATTTATTATTTTTTGTATTTACATTTTACTTCCATTTTTGTCAAAAAATTCCCAGCTGTTAAAATAGTTGTACTAATTATTTGTCAAGATTCATATGCACTTTGTTCACATTCATGAGGAAATGGCTATCATTTCGATAGGCCAAGATATTGAAGGTAAAAACATTGAACATGTAAAATTTAAAAACATATGATATTCTTTACCACAATATCAAAAATAAAGCACGACTGTGTAGTGATCTTCATATCAATGATTGAGATACACCAATTAAGAAGTAATTCGAAATTCCTATGACTCTTGCCCCGGCCACTTTTATATTTTGACATGTGACGATATAAAAGTAATGGTAAGAGTCGGAGGAATCCGGATTATACCACGGTGTATTGATGTCTGAGTAAATCGTCCTAACTGTAGTTAAGTATTGGGTACATACATTGTACATTTAGTGGTTTTTGAACACAGTGTACACATGCCATGTTTATGTATACGTCATGGTTTCAGATTCCAAGACCCAAACAATTACTGATGTCTACACTCCGAGAAAGAGAGGTGAAACACTAGACTTAACAAAGCTTATGGTGTGGTGTCAACTCTGTTGCTCTTTTGTCATGCTATGTTTTATAGATACTAAAGTATTTGATGCCAAAACATTTACCATGCCCTTGTAGAAATGTCTTCTTGATGTCTAAGTGTTTATTTATCACGTGGAGCTGCATGCTGTCTGACTGTAAACCCTGACGTTCACCGACTGCATGCCTTTGTAGCCCGGTAGTTCCAATGCTACATAGAGCAAGAAAACTAGCTGTACATGCTGTATTAGAATAAGAACACTCGAGACTGAATGTACCCACACCCTTATAGTCATGTTATTCCACTCTTTATGGTTTTCATCGTTAAAATGGACCAGGATATATTTAACCATTTATAAATACCAGGGTAGTGCCATGCTTGCTCTCAAACCGTCAGATATACATGGTGTTGATTTGAACTTCTCTGGCATCAAATTCAGTTTTCCTGTAGATTGCTAGCTAGATTATAGAACCAGTGATTACTTTCAACTGGTAAAATTGTTAGTTTTCCATTTTCCTTTCTTTAGACAGGTAAGCTCGGATTTTCAGAAAGATTTGCAGTCATATACATGTACTGTAACCAATAAGTTAATTCTTTTAATTGTGAATCATCAATTGGAAGACTATTTCCTTACACTTCATGCATTGACATAATTACCAGTTCAAATCGACAAATATTTGTGAGAAATTAATGCTTAACTCGCCTATCTCACAAAATTTTCTTGCGCACAAATATAATTTGGTTTACAATTGCTGAAGTACTTTTATGATAAAGGATTGTTCTATTTTACTTTTCCAATGAATTGTTAATGTTTGCCAAATAAGCATTAGATGCCCAGCTACCCATGAATGGGAGGTCCGATGATGTGTTCACACCATCCCCTGTGAAAATGAACATGGTACCCGGTGAAGGGGGCTTTGACAACAACAAGCCCCCCCCCCCTCCCCAACTCTTCAGAAATTTCTGTGTGCAGGCCTGCTTCACAAGAAACACAAAGTTACCAAATATTAGGTCTATAATAGTACTTGTATTCAACTTTTCTTGGATGTTTGAACAAATTTGATTTCCTTCAAACTGTAATTTATTTTCCTATAGATTTTATGGCTTTTTATGGCATGATTGCTACCTAATTTCCTGTAGAGTGTTTATGAACATGAAGGTGTGTACATAATCACATTAGAGCTACATCTGTCCTTGTAGTCTGCTGTTGGGGTTTAATTATTTAACATACAATGATACTGCATGTGATAGAGGGGTATGGAATACATGTCTTATTCTTAATTGGATTGGATGATATAACATTCTGTGTATTATGTCAACTAAACTTGTATTCAATGTTTATTATTGGGATTGCTTATTCGTCTGACTTCCAAATGTATCTTGACCGTTTGCGATTGATTTGAATGCTCAAGAGTCTTGGCTTTAATTCATTTGCATGATTTTGATGACACTGTCATTGAGTGCACTTGTATATACCTGAGGTATCAAGTAAAGAAACACCTGCATGATCCAGTTCTGATTGAATTCCATTACTGGATACCCACAGTCGATTTCGTCTTTTTACTCATCAACCGTAGGCTGAACATGCAAGTTCGTTCATTAAAAATGACCACATGGGAAGTCTGATATAAATTTTGTTTGGTACAAAATATTATATTTCAATGTGTCGCATATTTAACACAGGAAAATACGTGAAATTTGTTTAAAAACATCACAAGTCTAACAGGTTGTTTATGTCAAAAACAAATCTATTGCAGCTTATTATTTGCAACTTCAAAGACACATTTTGTTTCAATCTAGTTAAATCCAGTTTTTAGTGCCATCTGTCAGTATGTGAATATACACATTCCACGAATTCTGTAACCTAGGTATTTCATGGCATTGTGGAAATTAATTGTTAGAAATATGTTTTCTGGATTATTTTTTAACCGTTATTTGAATTTAGTATGATAAATAATGCTTACCTACATAATATGATGCATTATATGATGGTTTATTTTATGAGTCTCGAGTTTGTCCTTTTTGGACTTCTTGGATAATTTCCCTTCACCATCGTTCAAATATGGAAATCATTGCCAAATATGGAGATAGTCAAGGTCAGGTGATTTTCAGCTGTTACATTTAAGTAACTTACAGGTCAATGATGTATATATATATATATATATTTTAATATGTACTCATAGTACTCATATTAAGAAAAATACAAAAAATATAAATGATAACATCTCTCATGCACTGTGCAAATTTCAGCCAACCCAATATTAGTAAACAAAAGTTTGGTTAGTTAGGTAGGTTAGTTGTGACTAATGTAAATTTACCTACAGTTTAATGATATTATTAGTAGTTAGTTGTGACTAATGACTTTTTCCTACAATCTCATAAATTCCAATAATTAAAATAATTCCAGATTTCAATAATACTCTGTTTCTGTTTTATTTGTTTGTTAAATGGAAGATGAAGGTCGCAAACATTGCAGGAAGATTTGGATAACCCGCTTACGCATGTAATGTGTTTTTCTGCAATGTTCGTGACATTTCATCTCTTGTTTAACAAACCAAAAGAAAGAAGCATTTTATTATTTAACCAAATACAGCAAACTCGCACACAATGGAAATGTTTATTTGGGAGGCAGGTATTGGCACATGCAGCTACATGACATGAAATCAATTTTGATTGATTCAAATCTCATTGTGGTTTTGCAATGACACCAATCAAATGATCCATGCATATAATATTAATTATCTATGATATTTTCTTGATGAGTTTGTGCACATTGTACATGGGTGCTAAGGACACAATCGACCATGGGTATTCAACAATATAATGATCATCATCAGACTGTCGATGTAGTGATAATTCTGACAACTTCTAAAGATACTGTAGCTTCTAAAATATGATATGAAACTGATTTAAGAATATCATTTAAATTGTATGTTTGTTCTAATCTATTTGATTCTCAAAATCATCATAGTTCTTTTCTATTATAATATCCTGTTTCTGTTTTTTTCAGTTGGTGGACAGAGAGGAGGTAGAGGACGTGGCAGAAATATGACAGGCCGGACGTCAGTGGCCAATTCTGAGCCCAAGATGGATGGTGTTGTGCAACGAATGCTGTCTGCAAAAAACTTAAAACTGAATGAACTCAGAAACCAAATTGATGAAATGCAGACAGCATTCAGGGACCTTAAAGAGGAGAATAAACTCCTCAAAAAGATGCAGCACCGACAAGAGAAGGCCCTCGTCAAGTATGAGGACACAGAGGGAGACCTTCCTCAGATCATTGCCAGACACCAGAACGAGGTACGATCACTGAAGGAGAATTTACGTAAGACTCGAGAGAAGTACGAAAGGACAGATCGATACCTCAGGGATGCAGAAGACGAGCTGGATAAAGCGAAGAGTAAATTAAAGCGATACAAGTCGCTGGCGGACCAGAATAACCTCAAGGAGAGGAACGATTTACAGAAGGAGAATCAGAAACTACAAATCGACATGGAGGAGAAAGAAATCAGGATAAAGGTAGTTATCCTAGGGTGTATGGATATATGTGATATTACTACCACACTAAAGTACCCTAATTCTGATTGGTCAGGGTTAGTACTACCACACTTAAGTACCCTAATTCTGATTGGTCAGGGTAAAGTACCCTAATTCTGATTGATCAGGGTGTAGTACTACCACACAAGGTATCCTAATTCTGATTGGTCAGGGTTAGTACTACAACACTAAAGTATCCTATAAATTCTGATTGATCAGGGCTAGTACTACCACACTACAGCACTTTAATTCTGATTGAGCAGAATTAAGTATTGGTCTGCTTATCATCATGAAAATACATCTTTGTATCAAATTTGAATTTCAAAGTGTGTACATGAATTCTTTGAAATCTGATATTCCAGACTTAAATTTGTCTAGATGAACTAAAACATGCTGTAACAATGACCTCGGTTTATTGCGAGTCAGCTGTGTATCATGATATATGATATAAATATCTCATTACAGAATCTTCAGAATTTAAGATAAGGCATTGTATTTGGTGTATCTAAAATTTTAGCAAAGCTTAAACCAATTTAAAAGCCATAAAATAGAGGGCGGGTACCACCTATCAAAATTGCAGGAATAAATCATGTAGAATTTTATTACTGTTGTGTTAAGGAAGTTAGGATATTAGGAAGAAAAATATCAATGTTTAGAAGTATACTGTTGTCTTGGTGTGTAAATAAATGTGACACGTAAACACAAAACTCAAATTAGATCTTCTGTACCTTCATGCAAACAGATAAGAGTTTGTTCATATTTCTGTTTCAGTAACAAGGAAGACCAGATCTTTTATAAGTCGTGTGAAAGTTTTCATAATGCACATTGATTATATCTCATCAGACAATTCACTTTCAAATGATGGAAATGTGATGCCAAGGCTGCACTCTAAGGTTAAAGACAAGCAGATTTTAATTGGTGTAACCTGAAACTGTTAATTCAGCTTTAAGCATTGATTAAATGTAGAAAACGTTCAAGTTTCTTTTACTCAGTGACAATTGAGAACTTTTACAGCCCATGTACCCTGTACACCTATTGATTGGCCATTTTAGAAATCCAGGGTGTGATGATTTATTCATCATTTATTTTAAAGTAATTTAGAAAGGAAACTTTAATGTATCTATATACAGACTGTGTGAATATTGTGTCTGTATTTCTATAGCAACATATTATCCCTGCATCTAGATATCATCAACAACTGTATACGGTCATTAGTGAGCCAGTCAATGGAAACTGGAAATTTCAATGATAATGAATCTTGCTTATGAGCAATGGTGCAATTTAATCAGGAATGTCTGCATGTACAGAATTGATCCAAAGAATGCAAATTACCTTGTAAACATCTGTTCAATAATATACTAAATATTACCATTGATAGACGAGATTTACCTGTAACTTATTTGCATCAATTGACTATTCTCTTACCCAATTGCTTGTTTCAGTAGTGAATTGGTGATATATTGAATTGACTGTAAACTCGTTCATTCACTATGATAATGGAGATGGTATAAACAAATCCCAAAGTGAACGGTTTTATTTTCACCAACTGTTAGTAGCTTATTGAGAGGAAAATTTAATTCCTTTAGTCCAGTATCAGTAATCCCACAACTCGCTGGGATAGTCGATTGAATTAAGTAGTATCTTAAGCCAAGTCTCATATAAGTATCAAAGTCTCATTCAAGTAAGTGTCATTTAAGTAAATTTCATGTACTTGGTAAGTAAATTTCTTTTAAATAAATTTCATTTACACATGTCTCATTTATTTAGTTATCATTTAAGTACATCTCATTAAGTAAGTCTCATTTAAAGTCCTCTGTTATATATAGATGTGCACAAAAACAAACTTTTGAATAAAAATAAATTGTGATTTTGCAAGAAGTAAAGTTGAATATAAAAATTCATTTTACCCACATTTCTGATCTGCACAATGCATGATTATATCATTCTCATACTATTGTTATTGATGGTGTCAACAATGATTCTATTCTAGGACCTAGAGAAACATGTTGTGAATCTGAACAAAAATCACCGGCACGAGATGGGGATTGAAATGGCGAGGAACCGAGACACACAGAAACAGATCGACCACTTACGGGAACAGAACGACCAACTAGAAAGACTACTCAAGGTAATGAGGTCCAGAGTACTTTCATTAATTAAATGTCTGGTAGAGATTTTCCATCCACTGGTTAATGCGAAATTTATATACCAACAGGAGGTGACCGTAGGATAGGTAACATTGACAAATTATTCAATTTCTGACCAGTACTGACATGAAATTGAATGTCTAGAGACTGATTTTCACAGTAGATAAAAGTATATTGATGCACTTGAACTTTAGTACATATCATATGCAAATAAAGGGATGTCTGAAGCACTAGCTGTCGTGGAATTTCTTTAACATACCAGTAGTAGATTAATGAACAAGTTTACTTGTTTCAGAATTACTATTGTAAAACCAAATCTTACCATTGTTCGTTTCAGCGTCCTGTTTTAATACATTCTTATTAGGAAGATGATTTTGTAGAGTATGTCATGTTTGTAATTTTCACAAATAGGAAAAAGATAAAGAAATTCAAATCAAGAACATTTATGCCAACCGAGCGCGAGCTCCGCACCGGCTCCCAGCATCCTATGGGGGAACCCCCCACGACACCCCCCCTCCCAAGGCAAGAAAACGGGCTCCTTCACTGCAGGATCTGACTCCCAGGGATAAGGTCAAACTTTATGAGGAAAAGAGAAGGGAAGAGGAACGAAAGCAGAGAGAGGTGTGTATTTTGATAACAAGGGAGATAACTTATGTATTTCTTTTTTATCTTAGGAGAGGAGAGAGAAATTGGCCAGAATTGCAGAGGTAACTGGTTGGTGATAGTGGATGGTTATAGTGCTAATGTGGATGGTGCTTGTGGGTCTCATCATGTGGCTGTGTCGGGTCCCCGCAAAAAGTTATAAATGAATCATCAGCCAAAAGCCTAAAAATTGTATACCGTATTGCCTGTGGGTTTTTTTCAGGGATCTAAAATTTGGCAATTCGCTGGCTTAAAGGTATGCTAAGGGGAATTGATTTTGGCGGAGAAGGAAGAGTTTCAGTTATTTCTGTTGCAAATATTGAAGTTGCAATTGGGTGCCTATTTGGCGAGTGAAAGCTATCTTAACCACAAAAATTTATCACCCCGCAGAAAAATCCCGCTATACAGTATCTACTATGTTAGGGTGGTGTAATGACTAGAGACAGCGACACAGTCATCTGGGAGTTTTACAATATATTGTATATTTATTACATGTAGCTGGGAGTTTTACAATATATTGTATATGTATTACATGTAGCTGGGAGTTTTACAATATATTGTATATGTATTACATGTAGCTGGGAGTTACACAATATATTGTATATGTATTACATGTAGCTGGGAGTTTTACAATATATTGTATATTTATTACATGTAGCTGGGAGTTTTACAATATATTGTATATGTATTACATGTAGCTGGGAGTTACACAATATATTGTATATGTATTACATGTAGCTGGGAGTTTTACAATATATTGTATATGTATTACATGTAGCTGGGAGTTACACAATATATTGTATATGTATTACATGTAGCTGGGAGTTACACAATATATTGTATATGTATTACATGTAGCTGGGAGTTACACAATATATTGTATATGTATTACATGTAGTTGAGGGAAAACTATCATCATATTGTATCAGGTGAAGGAAAGTACATGTATTGTTTTCAGGGCCAGTGTATCTTTTATGAAATTGAAAAATATAGGAAATTTTAGTTTCTAAATAGTAAGACGGGTTATGAATTATAAACACAGTATGCTTATTTTTATCTGTAGTTAAAGAAGGGGAGAGGTGATGGACCTAGGATGGCATTTAACGATAACTTTGAAAATAGCAGTCGTGATTCTCGTAACTACAATACTTACAATAGTTATGATAGTCCTGAAAAGGTATATAACTCCTGCAACTCACACTTCCTCAGTGAGTGAGCTCCCTTTCACAACCCTGTTTTGGTTTTTTTATGTCCACTTTTCTCTTTATTTTCCTGTGTTAATTTCCAGTGAATTTATATGTTGTTTTTTCCCAATGTATCGGTGGTAGATATTTACAAATTGTATACATCACTCAAGCTTTAAATATTTCCACAAAACTGTTACAAAATGTCAAAACTCTGAGGCATGTGTACATTGCACCTCCTTACCCAACAATGATTTTGCATCTGAATAATTTCTGTAACAGGATGTAGTCTGAGACCATAATACATATGTGTGTTACTTGGCGACCATTAACTATCTTACCATATTTGTGAATGGTCATGAAGTACCATATACTGTATGAATGATTGTAATTTTCTCTCACTATTAGAAAAAACACTTTCATATGCACAGTAAAACAGAAAGAGTTTTAAAATGTATCAAAATTGATGATCTAGAATCCTTCTTGCATCTGCTCAAATACAAAGTTGTTGCACTTCATGGATAAACCATATATTTATCCTCACAGAGCTCGCAGAACAAGGGCTATTCTGCCACAACACAACAATATGCCCCTGCACCCACATGGAGGCGCCCCGCCCCCGGGGAACATGAGTATGAATCAGCCAAGGAAAACAAACCCCCCCTACCCAGTACGGGTAGAAAGGCATTTGCTTTCAATTTCCCTGGTAGCAAAGCTCGACCAGAGGTATATAACATGGCTGTTTTGACTTCTGCTGCAGTGTTCTCGAGTTCCCTCTGAACTAATCCTAGCTGTCTGATTTTAACATTACAAATATTCTGTCTAACAGATAGGAGCTTGAGATTTGATAGAGCATTATATAACCTTCTACAATGCAGCCAAAATGGATAGCATAGTAATTATTATATATACATTTTTTTCTAATATTTATCAACTTTTTAAATTTATTATTATTTTTTAATGAATTGATTTCCATTAATATTGCAGGTGGAATATCAAGGTTATGACCTTGTCAGAAAAATTAACTGCATATATATAAATCACTAATACAAATAATTCATCAGTGTCAAAATAGCTTGTACATTAGAACTTCAAATTACTTGAGATAATCCATTGTCTCATCAGGTGGTCAAGGTCGTGTTGATATTAGTCTGATTTAGCCTTGTGTTGGCTGCATCAGGTGGTCAAGGTCGTGTTGATATTAGTCTGATTTAGCCTTGTGTTGGCTGCATCAGGTGGTCAAGGTCGTGTTGATATTAGTCTGATTTAGCCTTGTGTTGGCTGCATCAGTTGATATTGACTCATTGCTAGTACAAGTTATTGATCCCTGCTGATTTCGAAGCAAAAACAAGAACATGTGATTTAATATTTCACACAAAGTTTGGAGTGCTAATTGCTCTGACATTAACTGTGATTATTGTCTGTTGTTTTATCGTGGATGTGTAAGGATATCCTTGTGTTTTGTGTTGTTTTCCCACAGATGTGTAAGGATTTTCTCGTGTTCTATGTGCCACTGAGATTTCTGTGTGTGAACTGTGTATATGTTTGTTCTTCTCTGATGAATTGTTTGCTTTTTGATATTTGAATCTTTATACATAATATTCTATTTTTTAGATTATGCACATTGTTGTGAAGTTTTACACACACCGTAAACAAATTTTGTTCATTCATGTACACTGTCTTTAAAAACTGATACATGAATTTTATGATTGTCTTGTCTATATACAATCTGAAAAATTTTACTCACCATGACCGCATTTGCTTAAATGTGCTGCAGTATTGATGAATCGGAGCATATTTCAGTTAGTGAAAACGGATTATATTTTCTTTGTACTGCTTGTTGTAGGCTTAAAAGTAAAATGTCCATTTATATCTGAAGGTGAAATTGAGTTTTAATGATCAGATTCATTCTAATACACTTTCAGAGGGATTTAGAAGAATTTCAAGCATTTATTGAAAAAGAGGTGATGTTTTGCACTTGGTCATTGCATGAAGAAAGCATGAATTTTTTTTTTGTCTTCTATGAACTGATATTTAAATGTTTCAGTAAAAGTGGTCCCAGATCTTTGTTTCTTAACAACTTAGTACTTGCTTTAAGTGAAAGTAGTAAGCTAGTGCTGATTTCTTACAGGGGCATTGTAGTGCATGAAAAAAACTGTTTATATTCTCAGGCTATCTCAGAATTCTTGCTGCAAGGTAACACAGGTTTAAATACAACATGGAATAATCAATTCAGACCATTTGAAGATGTCCATATTTCTTACATATAAAAAAACCCCCAGAAGATAGATTCAGTTTCAGAAGATACTTGATGCATATTTTCAGATTTAGTTATTAGTTTAGTTGAATGAAAAAAAAAATGATTGGGTAAATAATAGTGGCATGCAAAGTTTCAGAATGTGTAAGGATGTTGCAGAAATCGTATATGACATGAATGTTCAATATAATGTTTTCATTCCTTCTTTGTTGATTATTAATACATGTATGCTACACGATTGTTTCCTCAATAATTAATTTTATCTGCAAGCGAACTTGTTTCTTTTGATTTGGTTTTCTCATGACAATATATATTAATTATTCCATTGCAAGCATTTTCCCAAAGCCTTGGTAGTAATTGAATAGTAAATCAATATCATGCTTGTATATAATTATTCTTCATTTCTTTTAGATACTGTATGTGTTGTTGCATGCTATGTACAAAATCAACCACCTTTCATCTTTTTGCAGATATGCAACCTTTGATGATTATTTGGAGTAGACTAGGATAAGATGACACCTGAATCATGGTGTGTAATACTCTTGTTTATTGGTTTACAGCAACAAGAGAAGACTCGGAGAGAAAGGGAAGACAAAGAACGAGATGAGATGGAAAGGAGGTTAAATCAGGAGCGAGAAGAGAAAGAACGCAGAGAATGGGAAAGACGGGACAGAGAAAGACGAGAGCGCGAGGAAAGAGAACGTCAGGAGGAAGAGAGGAGAAAACGTGAGGAGGATGACTGGAAACTAGCGCTGGAGAAGGAGAGGCTAAAACACGATCAAGATGAGAGGGATCGTGAGATGAAACGAAAAGACGAGCAACAGAGACGTGAACGACAGGAACAGGAGAGACGGGAGCGTGAGCGGCAGGAACAGGAACGCAGGGCTCGGGAAGAGAGGGAGCGCATGGAAATGGACGAAAAACTGAACGAAGAACGCAAGAAAAAGGATGATCTTCTGGCCAAGTTAAAAGATATTGATGAAGGGAGAAATAAGAGCAAGGCACCAGAGAAAAAGGAGACAGATACATTCTTTGTTACTTCAGGAAATGTAGATAGTTTGGACAAGAAAACAGAAAAAAATAAGAAAAAGGAGAAAGAGACTGATACCTTCTTGTTTTCTTCCACCCGGAAAGACAGTGATGTAGGGTTAGGGTCTGCTTCTAGCAAAAGTAGCTACACTTTTACTAAACCAATTGAAAATATGCATTCAGGGAAACCTGCTAGAAATGATGTGACTGTTCCTTATATTGAGAAGAAGAAAAAGCAGAAATCACAGGAAGACGAGGATGAATTTGGTGGATATCAGCCATCATTCTCCAGCAACAAAACAACATCGAAGACAGCAAAGAAAACAGGAGGAATTGTGTTCAATGATGACTTTCAGTCATCAAAACCTCCGAGAAAGACAGGGAAAAAGAATGATTTGATGGCAGATCTGTTTGGCAAGCAAGCAAAAACTACTAGTCAAACTATAGATGATGACGACATCTTTAAGCCATCTAATACAAAGAAAACGACCACTGTGAATTCATCTAATAAGAGTTCCTTTCCTTGGGATGACGAATCTAAAACTACAGCAAAAAAACCTACCACAAAACGTGAAAATTCCACAAGCGCTTTGTTTGGGGGTGGAAATGCTCTAGTTGAAGATGACTTTTCGACAAAAGACTCCTCTAAAATGTTACCAAGGCGACAGCGGCAAACGACCACCACATTTCAAGCACGACCAGCAGTGACTGCAGTAGATCATTACGATGATGATATTGAAGAGGTCATTTTGTAATGTGTATATGTATCTTATGAAATCAGTATGGTATTTTTAGGAAGACATATTTCGATGTGTAAACTCACTCCAACATATTTGGGTATACAAATTTATCAGACTGCACCTTTATAAATGTTGAAGTGGTTTTGCATTTGTTTTCGTTTTTATGCCTCCACATCATTGATCGTGGAGCATATTGTTTTTGTCCTGTCTGTCTGCCTGAAACTTTAACCTTGCTCATAACTTTTGAATGGTGTGATCGGCAATCTATTTGATACTGTAAACATACTTTTTTTACGCGCGATACTTAGTTCTGCTAAGTCCACAGTCACATTAAATATGTGTATTTCAATGTAAGCCATAAGCAGTTCATCAGTGAAATTTTATACCAAACAAAAACTGATAATCCACAAAATTATAACTGTGGAATTTTGTCTACAGTATGTGCATTCCTTGTGACAAGACCTTTCTTTTGGTACCAAAGTTTTTGACCTTGACCTTGGAGTTTGACCTACTTTCAAGAAAATTAACTTATCTTTTGAACTATTTAAGGTAGGGCCTTCATATTTTGTATGTATAGATTCCTTATGACAATAATGATATAAAGATCTTTGACCTTGGAGTTTGACCCAAATTTCAAAAGTTTGACCTAAATTTGCTCACAATTTTTGAATGGCGAGTGATAGGGCTCTCATATTTCGTATGTGCAATTATGCATTCCTGTGACATGACCTTTTAGTACCAAACTTTTGACCCTGTTATCTTGACCTTGGAGCATTTCTTTGTTGTCACCGAGGGGCATAGTGTTTCACAAACATATTTTGTTTAATGTTTATCTTTCGCTCAGTTTAAATGCAAACCAGAAATGTCTCGAACAATGTGTTTATTTTGTTTGACTTTGCTTTGAAAATGCATATCAGCACATTTTCAATGTTCAGATTCAAACATTTTTGAAAACAGCTAAAATAATTGATTGAAGCACATATGTATTACAATTTCTGTCCTGTCTGTATGTTAACATGAGAGTGTGTATAATGTTGTATGTGGAAGTAAGTTTTAAACTGGATGACTGTAATTTTAATCATGTATGAGTGCTAGATTATGTGCCATATTCTGTCAGACTCAGGATATGCGAGACAAAATATGATGTACTCCGATTTCTACAAATGTTTAGATAGGCAGGTTTTGTTAACATTGTAGATAGGTACTGGTGCCAGGTTCTATATTATCAGTGTTGCGAGTTACAGGGTCTGTAGTGCAGTTGTACTTATATGTAGGATGTATACTCAACTTTGTATTTTGTCAGGAAAGTCCCATGGTACCAGAAGTTGACAATTTATTCTTGGTTGTGAGTTCCAGTCTTAGGTTTTTGTACTATATTAAAATGTTGGTGCATGCAAGATGTGGAAATGACTAAAATCATCATAAATATATTTCATGACACCCCCCCCCCCCCTCATATTTTAATTGAAAAATACTAAATGAAAGGATTAACAACCTCATATAATGTAGTCATGCATTACTATGTATTGGAGATGTTTGTTCAGAAGAAAAGTTGAATTTATCAGACAATCCTCCTATCTCTCTAACAATATTCAATAATTGACCTTGTCTTTCTCTTTGCTTTAGTCCAATATCTGTGATATAATTCCGTCCACTTTATGATAGTTTTCAAGTAGCCAAAATAGACAATGTATCTTGTACATTTTATTTTCCTCTACAGTTATTTATTTTTAGTTTGTTTATCAGTATTGCTTATGTTAATTTTTCATATTTAATTTATACCAATTTTTCAATGATTCAACAAAGTTTATGTTTGGTCTTTGAACAGTGTTATTTAAAAAATCAGATATCATTTTAAAAGTAAAATGTGTGTTACCTGGACAATTTGACAGGAATAAGTGAATAATATTACTAATTATTACAAAATTCTGTCTTGTACAAAAAAAAAAATGATCTGCCATTGTTCTTGACAGTATCATTTTTCAGTGTCAAATATCTTTCACAATCCAAATAAAGATATATGTCAATTCAAGTAATTTATCATTTCAATGTATTTTATGAGTGGTCCTACTGTGCTTGGTGTATATGTTTGTCTGTTCATATATGATGGGTGGAAAATTCATACTTTGCCAGCATATACGTATATTTAAAACATTTTTGGCTGATATCCTATATATAATCGTGTATTTCTCTGTAGTCTAGAGGTCAGAGGTGAATTAGGAATTATCCACCTCAAGGGCATTGTGTTTCAAGTTCACCTCTTGATGGAAAACGGTAAACTGTCATATTTAAGGAGGAATAGCACACCTAAGAAAAATGAACACAACCTACATAACAATCTATTAAATGGCATTTCAATGTAATGCGCATTATATTGCCTCATACTAATCACTCTGTCTGTTAGCACTTTCTATGACATGCAATAACTTAAGTTTCCTTGAGAACATTTTCATAAATTTCATACATATTTACTTGGATTAGGCAGAGAAAGACTCCTTTTAATTTTCAGGTTTATTGGCTTTAGTCCTTACAGAGTTATGGAACTTAGAATTTTTAATAAGTTTCTATATAGTACTTTCTATGGCACACAATAACTTCAGAAGATTGTTATAGCATTTAAAGATAATGCTTAGGTTAGGAAGAAGATGACCCTTTTTGATTTTCAGATTTATTGTAATTATCATCACAGAGTTAAGGGACTTCAATTTTTTAAAATATTAATTAGATGACAGCACTTTTTATAGCATCATATCTTTGAGTCCAGAAAACAATTAAGAGTGGATGTACCAACCATTTATGTATCTGACTAGATACACGTAGTTCAGTGGTAGAGCTATTTTGTGGCCCTCTCTGACGCGTCAGTTTTCTAGTATCACAAAATATTGCAATTTTATCAGAAAATCATCCAAAAACATCATCAAAATCTTGACAGGACTCAAGCCTGCAGTCTACATAAAAGCATCTTCTATCAACTGACCTAACCATAAGGCTGGTAATATCTAAATGGATAAGGAAAATATTACTGATGTTTATTTATGCATTTGTGACATAGTTCCTTTCAAAATATTGTGATGATGTGCCATTCCTCTTTCACTAGAAAATCAGACCTTTGGTCCTTCACATTGGTTTAGGAGAAATAACAATGGACCAGATCGGGATTCGAACCCGGGACCCCTGAATCTCTAGTCAGGTGCTCTACCAACTGAGATAACTGGCCACCAGCGATCGAACCCCACTGACTGCTACAATGGAACTTTAGTTCCAGAGCTTCAGTATTTTAATGCAATTCTACTCCAATGCAATTAGTTGCTCTACCCATATCACATTTATGGCAACTGTAATGAAGATTACCTATATCACATTTATGGCAACTGTTGCCACAACAGGAAAATATACTACGATGTCTGTGGCCCTTTCACAAAAAATCTTATGTCTAAAATTAAAATATGCTGTAATATCTATACATATCGTCTCTTGCTGATTTTCTGAATTGGTATTTAAAATATAATCATAGTTGATAAAAGTTTTACACTAGAGTTATGATGTATTTGACTGAAAGGCAGATAGGAAATTCTTATCTTTGTAAGATATTTTGTGAAAAGGGCCACTGGCCATTAAGGCATCCATCAAGAGCACTATGTTATACAAGTGTGCCGATTAAAAATATCAAAGCTAATAATGAGGACATATTGCTGACAACACGGGATGGAGCCAAATGAG
>NC_079166.1:43833138-43835638 GCF_947568905.1 Ostrea edulis | reverse complement strand
TTTTTTTATATGATATACAGGTCAGCCTACAATTCCAATTCCTTGACTTCTATAAATTACTTTAATGGAAGTTCAAAAACAAAATTGGTCTAAACTTCTAAAGTAACCTTCTCTTTTCATGAAGAATCTTAAAATGACGTAGTATTGTTATGAACTCTAATGTGTGGTGGTTAGTTCAAAGTATAAACACATCCAAAAATTGCTATGCAACTCTGGCTATACCACTGCACTTAACAAATTCAATCTAAACTAGCCTAATACGCTATTTCAAATAGCTTTAAAAAGCTATATAGCTGGGCCTGTATATAAATCAAACTATAAGCTTAATAAGCTACGATAGCTTTAGAGAGCTATATATCTAAATTACATCCTATACTTCTTAAGCTCCACACGAGGTCCATGTCACTAGGATAGTGACTAGCTCTATCCGATTCCGAGTCAATGAAATGTCCTTTCTTTTCTCAGGTGTGTAAACTAATATTCAATGGAGAAACCGATAAAGTAGTCAATATACTTACTAAAACTGCTATTTTCTGTGAATACTTCGGTAAAATATTGAACAGAATAGCGCAAATAAGAATAAATAACATTAGAAACATGCTGATAGACGATAGACGGGAATAATGAAACTGATTCAATGTAGTAATCAATCTTAGTCACGACGACTCTATACACGCAGTAAAAAGCGCTATGAAGACTTAGATGGAATCTTCTGTCGTGGAGATAGTTTTCTGCATGTAGGATATTTCCCGCAAAATTGATCATGGAAACGGGTTCCTCGGTTTCAAAGGTAAATATTTGTCTTACCATAGAGGCCTATATTATGGTCCTTATTTAACTTAAACGGCATTCAATCTTCGGAAAAGAACCATATTTATGGAAAACTGTAAGAGGTGCACGTGGCTACAAAACGATACAATATTCTAATTTTCTATTCATTACAAATTAGATTTTTATACGCCCGTCTTAAGACGGGACGTATTATGGTATGGCGTTCATGTCCGTCCGTCTGTTAACTTTTTCGTGTCCGACCCGTAACTTAAATACTACAAGGCCTAGAATCATCAAACTTTGTCTGTAGATACATCTTGGGTAGAAGATGTGTCGCACACATTAAAACCAGGTCACTGTGACTTTTCATTAAGAAGATATCCGTCTGTCCGTCCGTCTGTTAGCTTTTTCGTGTCCGACCCGTAACTTTAATACTACAAGGCCTAGAATCATCAAACTTTGTCTGTAGATACATCTTGGGTAGAAGGTGTGTCGCACATTAAAACCAGGTCACTGACTTTTCATTAAGAAGATATGGCCTTATATGGCAAAAACTTGTCCGGCTCATAACTTGAAAACTATTAGACCTAGAATCACCAAAATTGGTCAACTAATGCATCTTAGGTAGAAGGTGTGTCACATCCTACTTTAAGGTCACTGTGACATTTAATTAAGTTGATATAAAAAAAAAATGTTTTAATGGGTACAATCTATACTGTTAACAATATGTGACGGGCGTATCATGTGCCGTGGCGGTGCACTTTATTCATGAATAAAGTACATACACAGGGTTTGTTATATGAATATGGTTATAGCACTGTACAGATAGAGATTCATCCCCAATTATTGCCAAAAATTTAGTTATTGAATAGTATATTTAAAAGTTGACCACAAATGAGATGAAGGCCTATATCAGTATATGACAACAACACAAAGACCAGGAGGGACCTGCCAATCTGTAGTTCAGTGGCACGTCTTCAAAATAGTTTATTTCAAGCAATCGTCTTCAGTAACTTATTTAACCTAAATAAATAATAATTTTCAAAGCTCGGTAGAGGGAACTAATTTTTTCTCTTGAACAACCTAGTGCAAGAATGATAGCTCACATAAATGTCATACAAAATCAGCTGTTCAATTGTTAATCATTTCTTTTATATTTTCTTTGTTAAAAGATCCAAAAAATGTTTCAAAAATTTACTAAGGGTGAAACGATACAGTACCTTCTCGATTCGATTCGATTTTCGATATTTTAGTCTCGATTTGATGTTTTTCGATTCGATACATTAGCATGTACCAAATTCTTTATATTGCTAAGATTTTTTATGTTTCATTGTATTTATTGCTCTCTGCAAATAAATTCTACATAATGTAAAAACGTTTAACATAAAGCAACACTCTTATCACCTGTCCTAAAGCCGAAATGTCGCCATACCCAGGATTTATACATTGGGGGTGCATTTTTCAACTTGACTACGTCCATTTTGATACAGCAAAGTTTACTCGTATGTTGATAGGTCAATTTTCAATTCCATTGGCTAATCAGAAACCGTGTTATCAAGAGCAATGTGTGCTATGATTTTAGAACCGTATCGAACCGAAACAAACCCGGAATAAATCGAACATCGAATCGAGACCACTACATCGCGATTCAGCCGCATCGCGATGCATCTTTTCACCCCTAAAATTTACATTACAAAGTAAAAGAAATGGTTAACAATTGAACAGCTGA